>NW_025960806.1:0-61620 GCF_023159225.1 Perognathus longimembris pacificus | reverse complement strand
AATAAAGAACTGTGTTTTCTTTATAATGTAAAAAATGTTTGCAAAACGTAGAGGCCTCATCCTTAAAAGGATTTTGTATTTCATATGATAGAAAATATGTTAACATTACTGAGTATTTAAATAAACATACATGTATTTTACTAGAAAAAGTTAATCCTATACACAATTCAGAGCCCTTGACATCCCTTGTTGTAATTAAACTACCAAGTGAATGAAGGAAGACTTTGACTGCAATTCCAATACATAACATTGGTAGTACTTTTCATGGTTTGTGGGGCACTAGGAGAGAACCTATATTTCTCCCTCTGTTGTGAACTTACCTGTCCCATTAGCCATCTCATTCTCTGAGCAAGGGGTACAATCAAAGCAACAGGCAGCCTTTCCCTCCTGAAGGGATTTCCTGAATCCAGGACCACAACTCTCACTACAGACAGAATGAACAGGCTGAGGAACATAAGATATGTATCAGAAACTGTTTAGGCTTTTCCTAACATTCCCAAAGTTTCCATAATTAGACTACGTTGATTCGGTTAAAATAGTATATCAATACACATAAATCCAGTCAGTGAATTAAATGCTGCTATGGATTCTACATCCTGTCACCACAAAAGCTTTATGTGCTAACTCAATCAATTATTCCTCTCATGAAAGAGATCTAAGTGGCAGGTCAAGTAAACAATAAATTCAACCACCATCAAAGGGAACTAAGAAAACCTTTCAAATATATAAAGCAATTTTTTGGTTCTTCATTGGTGTTAGAACCCTACTAAGAAAAATGCAATTTGTATTTTATGACAATATTCAAAATTCACATTTAGAAACAAACTGAATTTTTCTTGCAGGGTGCTGATCCTGGAGCTTGAACTCAGGGTCAAAGCAATGTCCTTGAGCTATTTTTATTTTCAAGATAAATGATCGGCCCCTTGATCCAAAGCTCTAGCTTAGTTTTTAGGTGTTTTATTTTCATAGATTCTTACAGAATATTTTTGCCTGGTGGGGCTGTAAAATGAGCTACAATCTGAGATATGAGGATGTCAGCCTTTCAAGTAGAGAGGATTAGAATCATCAGACAGGAACAGGACCTCTTTTGTGGTGGTTTAATGAAGATAAGAGTATCACAGGTATTCCTGTTGGGCCTGAATTCAAACCATGACATTCAGAACTGAATAGCTACTATTACAGGAGTCAGTGGTGGCATTCAATCAGGTATACATTTGACTTACTTATATGCTTTTAAAACCATTGTAATTAAATAACAACTCACCCCTGTAGTTCCTATGGCCCACTCTACCAAATCTTCAGATAAAGATAGTTGATGATCATGTAGAGCAAATGGAGAAAACTTTCCTATTTTCACCTTAAGATCAAGACCTTGTGGAAAATTCCAAATGTTCACAATGTCATACTCTGCCTCCATTTTTCTTTTGTCATCTAAAATCACCTGATCTCCAGCAGCATTCTGAAATTGGGTGTTCTTCAGAAAAGGGTGCAGCTACAAGAGACACATCATCTTATGTTGAAGTATATCCCAGTGGTTAGACAGAAAAGCTAAATTAAGAAAAGCTCCTGAGAGGGTTGGGACTCTAGATTCAGATCTGCTGCATCTGTGTCAAGCGTGAGCCCATGCTTGAGCTTGCAATAAAGACTTTCATGTAATTAAAAAAAAAAAGCAAAATGAAAAGAATTAGGAAAGCTCCTGAGTGTCTTTAATCCCTGATTCAGAATTCAAGAAAAGCACAGACACCTGATAAAGCACTCCAGCAGAAAGTCTTTGGAGGAATAAGAATAATTTTCCTGAAAGCTGGTCACACAGCAAAGTGCTAGAAGGTCTCTTTTCAAGAGAAACCTATTTCATTTAAATATGCATAAATGCAGAAATTCTCAGGTGGCTAGAGTTTTCCACAACTAATTCTATGGGTGTCAATAGTTATAGCTTGAGCTTGTTCAAGTTTCAATACCTAAAGGAGAATGAATCTAGATTACTTATGAAAAATATAGATACTTGTGCTCAGCAGGTCATCCTTAGAATCTCATAGGTAAAATGTGATTATACTCCTTTCACACCATTACCTATGTGTATGTCGAGGTTACTAGATACTAGAATAAAGTATAGAAGCATGGAATTGATTTGTTTCTTGCTACTGGCTTGTTTTCCACAAGAGCATATGAGCACATGTGTAGAAAACCTCACAGAAATTTATAGAAATTTAATTTCTTTAGTTTGGAGAACATAACTAAAATATTTAATTTCATGTGGTAAGAAAGTTCTCTAGGAATTGACTGTGCATATTGTGTGTGCCATTCGAAATAGAAGGCCTTACCTGTGCAGGAGAAGGCCCTGTCTGTTTCCTGGATTCTATTGTCTGTACTTCTGTTTGATGTAGAACCATCTCATGGAGAGCCTGGGCCACAGCATACACAGCATTGTATATATTGTAACTGTCTCCAGACATAGTCATGTCAAAAGTGTACCCAGGCAACCAATCCAAGGAGGCCTCATGAGGACAGTTCTCCCATGTCACACAGTCGGACTCAGAATCTGAGCAATTAAAAGAGAGAAACCAGAGCCGAGCAAGGAAAAAGTCTTCAGGGTATTTGGAAGGGCTCACTGCCTTGACAAAATCTGTGAATCCAGAAACATCTGGGTGATGGTGTGCAAAAGCGAGAGGGACATGGAATGAACCTCGCATGAAATATCTCCTCTTCATGGGTAATTCCCACTGTGAGTTCATGATACAAACTTTACCTTTTATTAAATACTGCTCAATAACCTCCATAACATCTAGTGCGTATTCCTTAGCACCGTATATGATGAGGATATTTGCTGAAGATTTGTTAATCTGGTTATACCGTCCCATGGTTTCAGGTGATATGCCATTGTTTGTGAGTACAAGCTCGAAGGCTACACAAACTTTGTTCTTGTCCATCTCTTCTTTCAGTAGATGAAGTATCCACAAGCCATTCTCATCTAGAAAGGTTAACAGTCCCACCCAGTTCCATCTGAAGTAAAGCAGTAGGGAGACCATAGCAGTGGCTATGGACGTGTCTTTTGAGGCCACCTGATAGAGACCAGGGAACTTCCTGCGGTCATTCAGGGCCTGATCAAAAGGCCCAATGGTGAGCTAAAGGGAATGAAAATTGGATGCTCCATGAATGAGAAGATTTCTATCCATCACAATCTCACCCATGATGTATATTAAAAAACCTGTCGAACTAGGTGGCAGGATTTTCTTTTACTTTTTGAAATAACATTAAAAATTTTAATATGTGTGCAACATGTTAATTTGTTATTAAATGGTCTCTTTGTCTTTGTCACTACTTCCAATAAATCATCCTTTTTATTACAATCCCAGCCATATATTCCTAGATCCATTTTCCCATATGTAACTTGAATAGTATTTTGCAACCCATCTATTTCCTATTCATTTATTCCTTTGCACATCTCTTTAACACCTGCACCCTTCAGGCAATATATGCTATATTTGTGTGGTGTTCATTTGTATATTATTTGTTATTTGATTAGACAGATTGTAGCATGGAATTCCTCACTTATGTTTAACCTACTTTATAGGTTAATCAAATATATATACATATATATAACTGATATGTGTTCTATCCTTATATCATATTTCATATTCATATGTTAGATTTAATATTTATATATAAGAAAACAATTGTCTGCTTTGTCTTCCAGAACCTGTCTTACTTCTTTCAACATAATATCTTTCACTTACTGTTGGGAAGGGGTGTGTGTGTGTGCATTTGTGTGTGTGTGTGTCTGTGTGTGTGTGATTGTATATCTTTATTTACTGTCAGAGCTCAATGCAATTTCTTGGATTTTTCTTCAAGACTTGAACCACATGTTAGTTCCTGATTTTTGCAGCGTAATTAGAGATATGTTCCCCAAGTAGCTAGATTTAGAGTTGTGAGACATCAACACCCAGCGAGGCATAACATTGCACTTTAAAGTCATTTTCCATTTCCTGAACTAAAAAAATTATTGATAATTTTTAAAACTCCAAATAGTCCCTTTTTATGCTTTAAATTTTTAACTCTTTTCCAAATGGTTGGAGCATAGATAGCCCATTTTCTTGAATACTTATTCTTTGACATCACAAACTTTAATAGAATCATTAATGCAGTCACTATTTCTCATTCTCTTCTAAACACCTGAAATGGCATGACTTTAGAGACTCCTCGAACTTCACCTGTGGAAACCTGTAGAGGTCCAGCAATGTGCCTATCTGAGCAGATGTTACTCCTGATGGTCCTGTAAGTGCTCCTATAGACGTGTTGCCACTTATACACGAGTAGTTCGGAACCATGTAGCTCCCAAAAAAGCAAATGAAGGAATTTTTAAATACTGTTGGCAATCCGTCTTCAACATTACAGATATCAAATCCCAGAGTCAAGTTATGTAAAAGAGCAGGAGTTTGGTTGATCTCTTCCATAGCAAAAGTCAAGGCCAAAACAAACTGATAGTTCTTGAAGGTAAGCCTGTGTAATTAGCATAGTAATTTCAGAGTATTTGAAACATTGTTTTGATGGACTGAATCCTTGCTTTTTTGCCAAGGAATATGTTAAAACAACACCCATAATGGCAATGGAATGTATATATAGTGTCTAATGGTTGCATATAAAATTAGATAAGAATATGCAGTAATTTCTTATTAAAGAGATTCAGAAAGTTAATTATGCCAAGAATGAGACATTATTTATTTCCTGCTACTTTATGCACCACAGTAAAAACCTCTTGCACACGAAAGACAGAATAGGCTTTCGTGAGACACCAAATATTCTTTTTTTGCCAGCAGAAAATGTATTTTTATTAATTTAGTGACTTAATTTTAATTATTATTGTAGAGGTGATGTAAAGAGGGATTACAGTTACATAGTTGAGATAATGAATAAACAGTACAATCCTTTTTGAACCTGTCTTCCCTTATGTCGTTTTCTCCTGGTATTTTCCTTCTCTTCCTACCCACAAGATATACATTTCATTTTTCATGTACTGTCTAGTGGGCAACACTATTGTACTTGTTCACCATTCTTTAACATTTTATGTACACTGCATTATCCACTCAAATACACACAGGACTAAAGGAAAAGAAAAAAAAACAACAACAATGGCAACTGAAAATGACTGTTTTCCTTGCAGTTCATTTCACAGAGCTTTATTTTCTATGACCATCTGCACATAGCTATTAAGGAATTTTCATCTACTCCTATGCATATAGGCTTTTGGCCTCAGTGTGTGAATGCCTAGAGTTCCATATAATTACCAGAGACACCAAATATTTTTTTGTGTTCTCTTGGAGTAACCACCTCCACCTGTGGCAGGGCAAGGCCAACTAAAAAACCCTCAGTTGAAGAGCATTTTCCCGAAGCAAACTGTCATTTAAGATTCCATAGCAAGCTCTGCTCACAGACGCAACATATTGAACAGCTTCCTGTGCTATTAACTAGGACGAGAGCTCAAATATGAGGTCAGGGAATTTTATTTTCTCTTATCTAACAAAACAAAAGGGATGCATCCAACTCTGAGGACCTCATCTTGGAGAGAGGAGCCTCCAACATGGGGGATGAGGAGAGAATTGTAAGCAAGCTTTAGGTTGCAATGCCAGTTCTAAGACCACCATTGTAAAATGCAATGATAACTACTCTCTTCCTAATATAGTTAGAGTGAGAAACTGGAAAGCAAAAACACAGGGGAGTAAAAATGAGCAAAGTACCTTTCTATCTGACATGTCTGTGAGTATAAAAGTGTGTGTGTGTAAGCACATATATTATTATGAAATCAAAAGCATGTTGTTTTTGGAAGGAAACAATAGAGGAAGCATGGAAATCCAAATGAAAGATGAAGTGATTAAAAAGAATTATTTGTATAGGGTGAAATTTCATAATGGAAGCCTATCATGTTAGTTATGTATTCTTAGGGTGAGAAAATAGTGAGCTTGAAGAAAATCTAATTGAACGTACACATATAGAGGATATGTTGGTAAAGTTTTGTGAAAAGTTGACCACAGTATTACAAAAAGCAATTAATACCATTTGGGGTTTCAGTTCTGCTGATGAAAGGGATAGGCGGCCAGGGGAGAGGAAACAGAGCATTCATCTAGTGTGCATCTAGAGTTCCCTCAGTGTTTTAAAATCCTGAGAACAAAACAGGACATGGAAATAAGATGAGGTGTTACTTACGGCTTGTCTTCATACTTGGAAGCATCGGTGTTAGTGCGATCTGTTCCCAAAGTGTAGAGAGGGAAAAACCCAACAATCCTCACATCTCCATCCATGTGTGCTTGCTGCTTCATGGTGGAAAAGCAGCTAGTGCCTGCCAAGGAATTGACAGGAAGGGGAAACTGGAGAAAAACGAGTAGGAAAATCAAAGGGCACATCCCTGAAGCATCTGCCTAGCTGAAATTCTGGCTGGAAGCGAGACCCACAGTGTCTGGGATGTATAGTCATATATCTTTGTAGGGGTGCACATGTGTCTTTTCATCAACCAAGAGATACACTGTTGTCCATTTTTCCTAGTAGCCCCTTGTGAATCCCCAGGGACAATGTGGAAAACCCTTCTCTGAGGCTCTGCATCTGAGGCCTTGCATCTAGGAGAAAAATATTATTTGGAAAATGTGTTTGCCATTCTCCTTCTTCATCGCAGGTGCTGTGATTTCTCTCAGATCACAGATAGTGAGGCTCCAGGGATGAAGTTATTTTTGATATATATGGCTTCACATCTGTGTCCAGAAACTTTTTTCATGAAAGTCATTTGGGATGAAGCAACTGGATTACATCAGAGGCTTCATGGAAATGGCCAGAAAACAATCAACGTCAGTGAACTATCAAACAAAGTTCTTAGTACATTGTATCCACAGGGTCAGTTCTCACAGGCAATGTCCATTCCAGCCACCATATATTACTGGTCGATTGAAGCAGGGTTCAATAAGAATTCCATGTGAACAGCCCACCACAATTTCACACAGTTACTAATGCTTAAGGAAGCAGCAAAGCCGCCAAAACCTGCAAGTTCACTTCAAAAATTTAATGTCCTTGCATAAATTGAGTTGCACATTTCCATTCTGCACTTTTATCTTCTAACAGGTCATGTATACTGGACTTTATAACATAGATCAAGTTATTCCCCTGATATACTTGTTTGAAAACATGTAGTGATGGATGAAATTCCTCTTTAGCATAAGGCTTAATCAATATTGAAACCAAGCCTATGTTTTCTGCTTGTTAAAATCTATTAGACACAAATTCCATGCAGACTTTATTGACCTTGGAGAAGACAGCTGTGTCAGGGCTTTGAACACACTCTGTGTGCCTGCAGTGTTGGGTGTGTATTATGGTACACTTGTTCATTGTCATACAGTGGCTATCACAAAATCTTTATCACAGTATACAGGAATGATGTGGCAGTATAAGAAATTTAAAAATGAAGGAGAAAAAAAATCATATCCAATGCGATTGATAGTGGTCTATTATACCTGTCTATTCATCTATTGTACAGCATTTTATCACTAAATTTATAGATTCTAGGTAGCATATATAGAGAGAGGACTTCTTGAGACATGCACATATATGCATGCAATGAGCCTTAGCCTCACAATGAAATAGTTTTGCTTATTATCACAAATATATGTCTTGTGGAACAGACATACAGATTTCCCTCATGTGTCCATGAAATTAAATTCCTGTGATTTGTGTGTAAGTGCTCTTTTCTTCATTTTTGGCAGTGTTTGCTATTAGTCTTCTTGATGATAGATACTGTCACTGAAGTGAGGTAAAATTCTGTGTCATTTGGCTTTGCATTTTCTTTCTGCCAAAGATGTTTAGTATATCTTTGTATAATTTTTTGAAATCTTTTTATACTTATGTGAGCCATGTGTACGCCCGTTTTTTTCTATTTCCGGGAGTTTATTTTAATAATTATTATTTTGTATGATTATATGTGCATGGGCATTGCACCTAGCTTTTCTTTAACCAAAATTCTTTATTTCCAACTTTCTTCAAAGTTGGAGTGAAATCGCAGTGCCTGTCAGCTTCACAAAATGATCATTCCCTCTTCAGTGAGGGAGATAAACAATCACTATTGGTTGAAGTGATGGCAAAAGTTATTACTGCCCTTGGCTTCACAGCTTGCATCAAAATTTAAGAAGCATTTCTTTTCATTTTGAAAATCATGATAATTTTCAGAGATATTTGTTGGTGTATGCTTCAAGGACCAAGGATAGATTTTACAAGGATTTTATATTTGTTTCATTTACTTATATTTTTGTACTGGTCTAGGGCTTGAATTCAGGGCCTTGGCATGGTCCCGGAGTTTTTTTTTTAAATTTATTTATTAATTAAATTTTCTTGACAAGGTGTGGTGCAAAAGGGGTACAGTTACATAATACGGCAGCGTGTATTTCTGGTGATATCTTACACCTTGTTTGTCTTTCCCTTCCCTAGATCAGGTAGACATATATATAATACCCAGTGTACCAAAAACATATACAGTAGCTACCTGGCATACCCCAAAGGAAATTCACCTAGAACTTTAAATATAACATCAACAATAGAATTTGCTTATCCTTGTCTTATATGATCATACATACATAGCTTTAGAGCTATTGTGATCCACTGAGAGGTCTATTTTTGACCTTTTTATGTTTAGTAGTGGTTTGGTTTTAGTTACATAATGTGAGGTTGCTGACCCAAACCTGTAGGAAATACAGTTGGACAAGAAGTCTTTTGTTTCGCAGACCTGGTCTCTACTGTCTCCCTTCCCCCTACCTTAACAGTCATATATCAAGGAGACCATGGCCCTTTGTTTTCTGGGTTCTAGGCTTGTCTCACTGAACGTTATTTATTCAAGTTCTGACCATTTCCCTGAGAATACCAATAATGGCATCATTTCTAATCGCTATGTAGTATTCCATTGTGTATAGGTGCCACATTTTTTTGATCAATTCATCTGTAGATGGGCATCTGGGTTGTTTCCATATTTTGGCTATTATGAATTGTGCAGTGATAAACATGGACATGCAGATGCCTTTTTTTATATCCTGAGACCTGTTGTTCAGGATAGATGCCTAGGAGTGGTATGGCTGGGTCATAGGTAGGTCTATGTTGAGCTTTTTGAGGAACTCCCATACTGTTCTCCAAAGTGGTTGTACTAATTTGCACCAACAATGGAGAATGGTTCCTCTTTCCCCACATCCCCTCCAGCATTTGTTGTTGCCTGAGTTCAGAGTATAGGCCATTCTACCTGGAGTGAGGTGGTATTTCAGGGTTGTTTTTATTTGTGTTTCCTTTACTGCCAGGGATGTTGAACATTTTCTCATATGTTTCTGTTCCATTTTATCTCTTTCCTTGTGAAGTCTCTCTTTAGTTCCTTTGCCCCTTTCATAAACGGTTTACTGGGCTTGGACTGGGTTAGTTTTTTTGAGTTCTCTGTAGATGATGGATATTAGGCCTTTGTCTGTTGCTGTGCTGGTAAAGATCCTTTCGCATATGGTTGGCTGTCTTTCTAGTTTGGTGGCTATGTCTTTAGCTGTGCAGAAACTTTTTATTTTGTAGTAGTCCCATTTGTCGAAACTCTCCCCTATCTGTTGTGCCCCTGGGACTCTATTCAGGAAGTTTCTTCCTGTGTCTATAAGTTCTAGCATCTTTCCTATTCTGTCTTTCAGTAGTTTCAAGGATTCAGGTCTCATGTTGAGGTCCTTGATCCATTTTGAGTTGATCTTGGTGCATGGTAATAGGCTAGGGTCTACTTTGAGTTTTCTACATATGGCTGCTCAGTTTTCCCAGCACCAGTAGTTGAAGAGGCTATGTTTTGTCCATTGTATGTCTTTAGCTCCTTTGTCGAATATCACCTGACTGTAAGAGTGTGGCTTTATTTCGGTGTTTTCTATTCTTTTCCATTGGTCATCAGGTCTGTTTTCCTACCAATAACACGCTGTTTTTATTATGATGGCTCTACAGTTCAGCTTGAAACCTAGTATTGTGATACCTCTGGCACTGCTTTATTTTGCCTAGAATTTCCTTGGCTATTCTAGGTCTTTTGCTGTTCCATATGAATTTATGGGCTGCTTTCTCTATTTCAGTGAAGAATGTAGCTGGGATCTTGATGGGGATTGCATTGAATTTGTATAACTATTTGGGCAATATGGCCATTTTCACTATATTGATTCTGCCTACCCATGAGCATGGGAGGTATTTTGATCTCCTTGTGTCTACTTGGATTTCCCTTTTTAGATTTTTATAGTTCTCATTAAATATGTCATTCACATCTTTAGTAAGGTTGATCATTAGGTAATTTATTCTGTTTTTAGCTATTGTAAATGGTATTATTTCCATAATTTCCTTTCTGCTTGTACATTCCTGGTGTACAGAAAAGTTGCTGACTTATGTGGATTGATTTTTTATCCTGTATCTTTGCCAAAATAGTTTATTAGGTGTAGGAGTTTGGAGACTGAGTATTTTAGGTCCTTCAGATATAAGATCATGTCATCTGCGAATAGGGATAGTTTGATTTCTTCTTTGCCGATGTGGATCCCTATGATGCACTCCTCTTACCTTATTGCTATGGCTACGGATTCCAGCACTATGCTGAAAAGAAGTGGGGAGATTGGGCATACTTGTCTTGTTCTTGAGTTAGGGGGAATGGTTTTAGTTTCTCCCCATTTAATACGAAATTATCGGTTGGTCAGTTGTATATGGCTTTTATTGTTTTAAGGAATGTTCCATGTATTGCTGTTCTCTCCAGAGCTTTTAATAAGTATGGATGTTGTATTTTGTCAAAGGCTTTTTGGGCATCGACATAGATAACAATGTGATTTCTGGTTTTAGCTCTGTTTATGTGGTGAATTACATTAAATGATTTACGGATGTTGAACCATCCTGGTGTCAGTGGGATGAAGCCTACTTGGTCATGATGTATAATTTTCTTGATCAGTTTCTGGATCCTGTTAGCTAATATTTTATTGAGGAGATTTGCATCTGTGTTATTAGTGATATTGGTCTGTAGTTCTCTTTTTTTGTTGGGTCTTTGCCTGGTTTGGGGATGAGTATAATATTGGCTTCATAGAATGAGTTTGGATTTCTCCCTCTGTTTCTATTTTGCGGAAGAGTTTGCGGAGTATTGGTATTAGCTCCTCACTAAAGGTTTTATAGAATTCATTTATGAATCCATCTGGGCCGGGGACGGGACTTTTCTTTGTTGGGAGGCTCTTGATTACCCCCTATATCTCGTTCTTTTCTTTTTTCTGTGTGTGCCAATCCTGGGCCTTGGACTCAGGGCCTGAGCACTGTCCCTGGCTTATTTTGCTCAAAGTTAGCACTCTACCACTTGAGCCACAGCGCCACTTCTGGCCATTTTCTGTATATGTGGTGCTGGGAAATTGAACCCAGGACCTCATGTATATGAGGCAAGCACTCTTGCCACTAGGCCATATTCCCAGCCCTCATTTGAAGTTATTGGTTTATTTAGTTGATTTATTTCTTCTTGATTCAGTTTGGGCAGGTTATACTTCTCTAAGAATTGATCCATTTCTGTAAAATTATTATTTTTTAGTGAGTAGAGGTTCTGGAAATACTTCCTTATGACTGTTTGAATATAGTGTGCATTTGTTGTAATTTTTCTGTTTGCTTCCCTGATTTTATAGATGTGAGTCTCTTCTCTTCTTTTTTTGTAAGTGTTGCAAGGCATCTGTCAATTTTATTTATTTTCTCAAAGAACCAGCTTTTAGTTTTATTTATTTGTTGAATAGTCTTTCTATTTTCAATCAGATTTATCTCCTCTTTAATTTTGTGATCTCTTTCCACCTCATCATTTTAGATTCGATTATTTCTTGTTTCTCCAGATGCTTTGGTTTCATCGTGAAGTTATTCTCATGCTCTGCTTCCATTTGTTTAATGTGAGTGCTGAGGGCAATGATCTTGCCTCTCAGCACTGCTTTCGCTGTATCCCATAGGTTTCTTTGTGATGTATTTTCATTGTCGTTGTGGCTTATGAATTGGTTAATTTCATCCTTAATTTGGTCTGTGACCCAAGTGTTAGATAACAGTGAAGGCTTTAGTCTCCAAGTATTTGTAGAGCCTCTGTGGTATCCTTTGTTACTGAGTGACCTTGATTCCACTGTGATCAGATATAATACATGCGATGACATCAACACTCTTGTATTTGCTGAGGTTCTTTGTGTGGGCTATGACGTGATCTATTTTGGAGTATGTTCCATGGGCTGCTGAGAAGAATGTGTATTGGGTCCCTGTATGGTGAAAGACTCTGTACAGATCTATCAGATCCATTTGGGATACGGTATTACTTAAGTCTACAGCTCCCTTGCTAATCCTCTGTGTGTTGGATTTGTCTCTTGGAGAGAGTGGAGTATTAAAGTCTGCCACTATGATTGTGTTTGGGTCTCTCTTCTTCTGTAGTTCTGTGAGACTTTGTTTGACAAATTTAGGGCCTCTTTTGTTCCGTGAGTATAAATTTATTAGTGTGATGTCTTGATTCTGCATTTTTCCTTGTATTCAAATGTAGTGTCCTTCTGTGTCTTTTTGAGTTGATTTTAATGAGAAGTCCAGCTTGCCTGAAATCAGGATGGCTACTCCTGACATTTTGGTAGGTGCGTTTCCTTGGAAGTTCTTGTTCCACACTTTTATTCAGAGCCTGTTATAGTCCCTTGCAGTAAGATGGGTCTCTTGAAGACCACAGATAGCAACTTTTTGTTTACGGATCCACTCTGTCAGTCTGCTCCTCTTTATCGGAGAGTTTATACCAATTATATTCATAGAGATCAGGGATAAGTGTGTTTTTTCCCTTCCATTTTCCTGTTAGGCTGTTTTTCCTCTACCTTTTTTCTTGTCTTTATTGAGCTGCTCTTCCTGTTGGGCTCTGTCTATTGTAGTTTCTATCTGTTTCAGTCTGGGGGACCTGTACATTTTCTGTTGAGTTGGGTTCCCTTCTTAGAATTCACTGTAAGGCTGTTTTTTTTATTGACATATTTCTTAGGTCCTCTTAGCCATGGAAAGATTTGGTATTTCCCTCAAAGGTAAATTCTAAGTTTGCTAGATATCTCGTTCTGGTTTGGCGATTGTTGTCCTGGAGGCCTTGGATTGTGTTCTTCCAGGCTCTTTGCGTGTTGTAGGTTTGTGTGGAGAGGTCTTCCATGATTCTCATCTTTTTTCCATTGTAATACAGCTCTTTATTCATTTTGGCCGCAGTCAAAATTTGCTCTTTATTCTTGAGATCTGAGGTCTTGATAATTATGTGCCTAGGCCAGGATTTCTTAGGGTCTGGTCTGCCAGGCATCCTATAGGCTTCTGTTATTTGGGTGAAGTCCCTTGTGAGATTGGGAAAGTTTTCTGCAATAACCCTTTTGAAAATATGTTGTATCTCTCTGCTCTGGTACTCCTCTCCTTCATCTATTCTAATAATATGTAGATTATATCTCTTGTCCTTGTCCTCTAGATCTTGTACTAGTCAGCTCTGGAGTTTGACAGTGTCTTGGAATGTGGTAATTTTCTGGTCCTTATTAGCTGCAACGTCATCCAAAAGAGAGATTCGGGATTCGATATGATAGATTCTTTGTGATGTGGCTTTGAGTGTGGTGTTCATCGATGGCAATGAGCTGTATATGGTTCCCAGATCAGCTCTGATTGTGGTGATTTCTTCTTTTAATTATTTGTGTTTTGAATGTATTTTTGTCCTGCATTTTGTTTCCCAGAATGTTCAGGTTTTCTTTAACGGAGGAGTAGACTGTATACATTTTTTCTTCCATTTCATTCTTGGATTCCTGAAGGTACTTCTAGACTTCCATTGTAAGCTACTGTATCTGTTTTCTGAATTGGGTCCAAGGCTTTCGATCATGTCTTCTATCTTAGTCTCATTTATTTTTTTATTCTCCATCTCCTCCTCGGTCTTACTACTTCTTGGAGCTGGCAAGTTGGCTTGACCTTTCATGAAATTTGTAATATTTCTTTGCGATGTACACATCTGGAGATCTGTACCTCTAGGTGGCGACCTTGACTTGGTTTTCTGCTGGTTCCTGCTGTTCTGTTCATGGGGCCTTGTTTGTGTCCTGGCTGTGGGTTTGAGTTTGGCTGTTGAGCTTTACTGCCCAATGCGTGAGCGTGACCGTCTTGGTTGTTGACGCGGCGGTCACCATCACTGCACTTGGGGGTGGGTAGGTTCTGTATCTTCCTCTGCAGGACTGTGCTCTGCTACTGTATTGTGCTGACCCTTGTGTGCCCCTGTTGGGGGTTTGTGGGTTGTTGATTCAGCATGGTGTGGAGACTTTTCTCTTCTTTGATTCTTTTTTTTTTTTTTTTTTGGCCAGTCTGTGCCTTGGACTCAGGGCCTGAGCACTGTCCCTGGCTTCTTCCCGCTCAAGGCTAGCACTCTGCCTCTTGAGCCACAGTGCCGCTTCTGGCCGTTTTCTGTATATGTGGTGCTGGGGAATCGAACCTAAGACCTCGTGTATCCGAGGCAGGCACTCTTGCCACTAGGCTATATCCCCAGCCCTTCTTTGATTCTTTTCCCACTAGTTTCTGTGAGTCAAGAGAGATCACCTCTCAGATTGAGAGGTGCTGCAGAGGGGCGGCTCTCCTATCTGTGCGAAGTGTTCCTGTCAGAGCAGGTGTTGCTGTTGAGGGGTGGCCTGCCCACCTGCGCAGAGTGCGCATATTATAGCAGGCGCAGTTGCTGAGGGGGAAGCATGCCCACTTGTGCACTCCCGCGGGGGTTTGGGCAGGAGACCCTGCTGCTGGAGGGCTAGCACGCTGAACCCGGATAGCCCTCTGGGGGGCACGTGCATGTGTGTTCTAGTGTTTCTTTTGGGGGCATACTGCCCCGAGTTGTTGGAAGATGCTAGTGCCCTCTCGCAAATCTACTGTGGGGGCAGTATGTGTGGTCCCCAGCAGGTTTCAGTGTGTGGATGTGGGTTGGTACCCACAAACTCTGGGCCTCCGCTGTGAGGTAGGGGGAGTGTCTTAAGGCCCAGGTGTCCGTGCTGGGATGGTATTGCACACCAGCAAGCCTGTGTTTGTTGGTCAAGAAGTCCGCGTGAGTTTTGGGAAACTGTCTCATGTCTCCACTAGTCCAATATTCACAAAACTATTTCATCAAAATTTCTGCATTTCCATAAGTTATTCCACTTCATCAACATAGAAGCGATTTAAGTAGAAATAATTAAACAAAAACTTCCCCCAAAAGACGAATAAAATCTAGATAAAACTCCTTTTTCCTCTCTGAGTCATTAATTTCTTAGGAAATAAAAATAAAACAAAAATATTCTACCCATTGATTATAGAACTATTGTATTTACTCAAACATGGAAAGGCTCAAACTCATACAATCGTGGTGGCTGACGAAAATGGGACTTAAATTTTAAGAAAATAAAAGCTGATGTATTGAAAATGCAGACCTTGGACACCTCTTTGTCACCTAGCCAAAGAAGAGTGTGATATTATACTGGAACTAAATTAAAAAGTGTGGCTAATTTATCATATCTAGTAGCACTTTGATAAAGAACAACAACTACTAGGGGACAGATTAAAACTGGCACCCACCCAGTGGCTCACACCTATTATGCTATCTCCTCAGGAGAATGAGATCTGAGGATTTCAGTTCAAAGCCCAAATGGACAGAATAGTCTGTGAGACTCTTTTCTCCAGTTATTCTCCCAGAAGTCTGAAGTGAATATGTGGCCCAAGTAGTAGAGTACTAGCCATGGGCAAATAAAAAAAAAGCTCATGGACAGTAAACAGTCCTTGAGTTCAAGCTGCAAGATTGGCACTAAAAAAAAAAAAAGAAATTAAAGGAAGAGCTCTGTGCACTTTGTGTGTAGGCATTCACAAAGAGTGAGGCCAATGGAAGATATTCTTAGGAGAAGATCACAAAGGCACAATAGTTGTTTGCACCTTATCACATAAAATGCTATTTACTGAAATAAATTCAAGTAAATGTAAACAAAGTTTTAGGAATTTTTTTGGTTGCTGTTTTTGTCTTCTTTCCTTTGGTTCTTGTTCATTCAGTCATTGTGTTTATGAGTGTAAGTGGGGGAACAGACATGGAGGGATCAAGGGTAAAGAAATGAAGTGGTAGAACTTGATGGAAACTATGTTGAAAAGGACGAATAAAAATTGTGGTTGGGCAGAAATGAACCCACAGGACTATGCCTACTTAATCTTTGATAAAGGAGCTAAAAATATAGTCTGGAAGAAAGTCAGCCTCTTTAACAAATGGTGCTGGCAAAACTGGTTCAACACATGCAACAAACTAAATCTAGATCCTTATATATCACCCTGAGCCAAAATCAATTCCAAATGGATCAAAGACCTAGCAACTAATACAGATACCCTGAAAACACTAAAGGAAGGAGTAGAAGAAACACTTGGGGTCCTTGACACAGGACAGAACTTCCTTAAAATAGACCCAGAAATGCTACAAATCAAAGAAAGGATGGACAAATGGGACTGCAACAAACTGCAGAGCTTCTGCACGGCAAATGACATAGCTCACAAGATAAACAGAAAGCCCACAGATTTGGAACAGATCATTACTGGCCATACAACGGACAAAGGCCTCATATCTAAAATATATGCAGAACTAAAATAATTACATTCCTCCAAAACAAAACCGCTAATAACCAATAGCCCCCGTATCAAGTGGGCTAAAGACTTACAAAGAGACTTCTCTGATGAGGAAATGATAATGGGCAAGAGACATATGAAAAAGTGCTCTACATCACTAGCCATAAAAGAAATGCAAATGAAAACAACATTGAGGTTCCATCTCACCCCAGTAAGAATGTCCTATATCAAGAAAACAACAATAACAAATGTTGGAGGGGATGTGGCCAAAAGGGAACCCTCCTTCATTGTTGGTGGCAATGTAAACTGGTTCAGCCACTCTGGCAAGCAGTATTGAGATTCCTCAGATGGCTAAACATAGAGCTTCCCTATGACCCAGCAGCCCCACTTTTGGGCATCTACCAAAAAGACCACAAACAAGAACACACTAAAGCTACCAGCACAACAATGTTCATCGCAGCACAATTTGACAAAGCTAGAATTTGGAACAAACCCAGTTGCCCCTTGGTAGATGAATAGACTCTGTGTGTTGGCATACTGGTGATTTGAACACTTCACACACTGCTCAATGTCTGGTGAGGATGTCAAGTAACAATTATTTATTTTTATTTTCAGTATTTAATAGCAAATTCGAATGTCCCTATATAGCGTTACTTCTGATATGTCAATCCTTCCTGCGTAAGTGAAATCGTACCATAGATCATCACACATATTCAGTATTATTGTTATGTCTTCATTATGTTCTGAAACTCAAACACACATTCTCTTTTTTTCAGGGTGATAAGTTTCTTTCTTTTTTTTTTTTACTTACAGTTGCTATCACACAGTATGTCTTGTCATTACTAGTATCCTAGAAATAATTTCCTGCATCTCTTCCTGCTGTCTTATTATACATCTTAAACCCCACATTCAAATGGGTGGATAGTACAGCTTGCACTTTCCCGTAGGTCTCAGTGCAGTATAAATAGGATCCCTGTGGCCCTTCCTTGTACTTGTACTTGTTACTCCTATTCACTTGTGGGCAACAGAGATTCATATCGTTTTTGAAGCTAGGGTCATGATATTGACAGCACTTCTACCTGCTTCTTAACATCATACCCACACTAGGGCACTTGCTGACATAACTATGCATGATCTTTTTTTTGTGTGGACTCAAGATAATTTTGGGAAAATGGACATATTGTCCTTGAAAAGATTTTGACCATAATATAATAAAAATTAACATTATACTACTGAGAAGTTGAATAAACTATGGTATGACGAAGTAAAATTGAATAGTGTAGGACATGCATACAACACAGTAGAAAACAATCGTATATATAATTCAGAGCCCATGGTTTGGTTTTTGTTATTGTTATTGTTGTTGTTTTCCCTAAGGAGCTGTCTCACCCATTGCTGCCATTAAATTAATAAGTACAGGAAGGAAGAATTTGATTTTGTAATCCTATTGTGCAACAGTTTGCACTGACCTGCATGAATTTGGGAGACATTTGAAGGTAGTAGCGCTTCCTCCCTAAGCCATGAACTTACCTGTCCCCTTAGCCACCTCATCCTCTGACAAGGAGTACAATCAAAGCAACAGGCAGCATTTCCCTCCTGGGGGATTTTCGGAATCCAGGACCACAACTCTCATTGCAGACAGAGTGGGGAGGCTGAGGAAAATCGGATATTTTTGTGTAACTATTCGGACTTTTACCCAAGAGTCATAAAATTCCGTTGTTTTAGAGAATGGGATTATTATGCATAGTACTTGTGTGCATCTAATTCCAATGGGTTAATTGAATGGTGTTATAGATTCCACATCACTTGATGGCTGAATGATTATGTGCTTTATCTTTGATCTGCGTTCAACTGAACTGTTGAGAAGTTTGAGACCCTTCTGTTTGTTTCTTTTTTTCCCAAACTATTTTATTGTAAGGGTTATGTAAAGAGGGCTTAAAGTTACATAAGTATAGAAATGAGAAGTGTGAGACATTTAAAAGCCGACATTACAGGTGAAAAAAGTAAATACTAGTGCCAGCCCAATGTAGAATTAATCCTTGAATTAATTTCAGTAAATATTTGTTTTCTATTCATATTTAGCCAGAGCCAGTCACCAGCGAAAAGGAAATCTTGAATGAGGGGGGACAGGAAAAAGAGAAGGAAAAATACAAGACAAGAGAAAAAAGACAAGAGACAAAAATGGGGTTGGGAGGTCTGCAACTTAAGATTGTATCTCAAGACTGAAGCCCGGATTATTCTTAACTTCCAGCTTATATGCAGTTTTGGAGCAAGGGAATAGCAAAGGGTTGCTAAAATTCAAGAACACAAAGAGGCATTGAAGTTTGCAACATTTGATGGCAGTAAACAAAGGATGAGGTTGATTAGCATAGGAATGTACTCCAGTGGACATATTAAAGCAATTCCAGGTAGGGTCAGAGATACTAGTAAAAAAATGTCCTTGTACTTAGCATATCCTTGTGATAGCAACACAGCCAGAGATCAAAGTGAGAATAACTGCTGGCTCCACTCCCGATATAATCTTTGAAATGGTTAAGGGCAAACAGAAGGAATTTAAAGGAATACTGTTAGGTAAAGCCCAGATCTCCCTTTTATGGGGTGATGTGAACCTCATGTCTATCGTATATTCTGCATACTTTTCCAGTGTCCATGTGGTGACCATTTTCTCACACAGGTGTGTACAATGATTCCTTTCCCCAAACATGCCTAAGTAGTAGGCTAACAAATGATTGAATGAAACCTCCACAGGAGGAAGCAAAATAGACCTTTCAACCCCTTAAAGTGAGACCTGGGGTACTTTCTCACAGTGTTAGCATACCAGTAAGAAACATGCAATATGTTTTCTGTTGATTGAGAATAACTGAATCAACATTTACAAATAAATGAGTTTTGTTTTTTTTTTACGTTGGTGCTGATTTTGTGGCTTGAACTCAGGTCTGGGCACTGTCAGTGAGCGGTTTTCCTCAAGTTAGCACTCTACCAACTGAGGCACAGCTCCACCTGAGCTTAGTAATAGTTAATTGAGGTAAGAGTCTCTCAGAATTTTGTGCTAGGTTTGGCTTTAAACTAAAGTGTAATCTTGGATCTGAGGATGTCAGCTTCTGAGTGGATAGCTGAATTACTGGCAAGAGCCACCAGTACCCAACCATGCTGTTTTGCTGATGTGATGAAGGCAAACCTCTCAAGTATTACTGTTTGGACTATCTTCAAACCATGATATTCAGATCTCAGCCACCTTAAAATCTATTACAACAGGAGTAAGTTGTTGGCATCCAATCAGGAATACATTTTTTTCCTTTGGCAGTCCTGGAGCTTGAACTCAGGGCCTGGGAGCTGCCCCTGAGCTTCTTTTCCTCAAGGGTAGCACTCTGCCACTTGAGTCACAGTGCCACTTCCAGCCTTTTCAGTTTATATGATAGTGAGAAATCCAGCCCAGGACTTCATGCATGCTACCACTAAGCCCCATTCCCAGCCTTCAATCAGGCATACATTTTAAAGGTGAATTTTGATTACTCATTTGTCCTTAATGGCATTACAATTAAAGCCCAAACACCTCTGTAGTTGCTATCGACCACTCTACCATATCTTCAGAGAAAGGCAGTTGATGACCATGTAGAGCATATGGAGAAAACATTCCCACTTTCACCTCAAGTTGAAGACCTTCGGAAAAATTCCAAATGTTCACAATGTCATAGTCTGCCTCCAAATTTCTTTTCTCATCCAAAATCACTCGATCACCAGTGGGATTGTGAAATTGGGTGTTCTTCAGATAAGGGTGCAGCTAAAAGAGGCACATCATCTTATGTTGAAGTATCTTCCAGAGTTAAGACTGAAAACTTGATCTAAGAAAGCTCAACGTCTCATTAAATCTCTTATTTATAATTTAAGAATAGAATAGGCATCTAATAAAATATCCCAGAAGGAAATCTTTGTAGGAATAAAAATAATCTTTCTGGGTCCTGGTTGCTCAGAAAGGAGTGAGAAGGCCTATTGTGAGGAGAAACTAATTCTACATATAATCATGAATGAAGCAATTCTCAATTGCCAAAGCAACATATTGCCAAAGCCACTAATTTTATGAATGACTCTAGTTTGGGCTTGTTATATTTTTAATACCATAGTAGAATGGAACTTGGTCATTTATGAAAATTCTGGGTAATTCTGTTCACCCAGATCTGCTTTACCATTACATAACAAACTCATAGGTTAAAAGTGAAGTTACAGTTTCCAAAGCATCAGTGATATATGTGGAAGTGATTTGTAACTGAAAATCTTTGCAGAACATGGAATTCATTTCATCCTTGTCACTGTGCTGCTTTGTTTTAGAGTGCTTACTGGAACTGAAAAATAAATTTAGGCAGTGAGGGAATGGAAAATATCAAGCTGAGATGTCAGGGCCAGAGAAATTAAGCTTGAAAATTCATTTATTCATTGGAGAATGGCAATGTTGGAAGAAAAGAACGTGCATTTTTTAAGTGATAGTATCAAGCATATAAAACTCAGAGATGACCTCTGAGCTTGAGATTCATGCTTGAAACATGGTTTTTAATTGCTGCTTCCCTGTGGTAGAAGTTATATTAGTTAATTTGTTATTAAAACTCATTTTTTTAATTTAATGTAAGGAAAGAGCCTTTAAAGCCAGTGCTTTAAAAGGTCCCATGTATGAGTATACATTTTCATTGCTTGTTTTTACCTCGGTAAACATTTTTTCATAAATGACATGAGAGCTATAGGCTTCTCATTTCAGAGTTGAGTTTAAAGCTATTTTCATAAGTAAATTACTTATTCTCCTCTATTTCATTCATGCACTTTTATAAAACAAACTGTATAAAAGAAACTAGCCAGCTCTTCATGCAGATCTTTTACAACACAGGGGTAGATTTTCACAATCACTGCTGAATTTCTTTAGTAGAAAAATCCATATAATAGGACAGATTTTGGTTCCAAGTGTACTATGGATTCATCACAATAAAACTCATTCTTAATATAATTTGTATTAATTCAAGAATGAAAACATTTTTAACTCCCAAAAACATGGTTTTGTTGAAGTTTACATAAAGATTGCAGATACCTCAAGAAATTCAAGCTACCTGGGCTAGTGCCTCATATTTCTAATCCTATCTTGTCATGAGGCTGAAATCCTAGGGTCTTGTGTCAAAGGCAGTTGTGAAAGAAAACTGCATGACACTCGTATCTGCACTTATCCAACATAAAGCCCTAAGTGAGGTGTGGCTCAAGTGGTAAACCATCAGCCTTTTGGAGAAAAGACAACCAAGAGGTGAAAGCTAGCCAAACACTGGTGGCTCATACCTGTAATCCTAGCTCCTTCAGAAAGACGAATATGAACAGGAGAAATTTCACATATGAGAGAGAAAAAAAATGATGTCAGACATCATAAAATGGCAATAAATAGAGTGGATGACTATTATCAAAGTATGTGCTATGTGGGGCGAAACTGAAATACGAACCCGAGAGTTGGCACACGTACCATATTGTATTAATGTGTAGAAACATTTTAGGAATATCACTGGATGATGAGTTGAGCCAAATCTCTCACCTACTGATGATATCTGATTGCATTGGCTGTGTATCTACATGCTAACCCTCATGGATAAATACTGCTATCTGTCATCAAGACTGTGCATAATATTTTACCGACCCCAGACAATACTGCTTTTTATATCTGTAGGTCCTTCAGAAATATTCACTTGTTTACACTGTAATACTCACTGTGTCTATTGCAGCACATGAACACAAGTATTCAAACATACATTGAGACACTAAGAAAGACCCGGGTATAAGAAAAAAGAAGACACAGGTGCCCGTGTTGTAGCCTTAGCTACTCGCAAGGCTGAGATCTGAGGATCATGTTTTGAAGCCATCTTGGGCAGAGATGTCTGTGGGACTCCTATCTTCATTTAACAACTAAACACTGCCAGATATGGAGTTGTGGCTCAAGTGGTATAGCAGTAGTATTGACAAAATTAGCTCACAGAGAGTGCTCAGGATAAGGACATCTATCTTCTATAGCAGGGAAGAGGCTTGTAATGTGGGCAGCCAGTGTAGTTACATTGTCACATAGAAGCAATGACATTTGTTTTTGCAATAGGTATCAAATAGGCTGCCAGATATTTTAAGTTTTGTAGAGCTACTTTTCATTTCTTTTCTTTGTTTATGTTTTTTATATAGGCATTGATGAGTGGCACCATTTGGTGCAAACAAAACTTCTAGGAAATGCTTGTGCATAAGCAAAGCAAAATATATCATAAGCAGATAAACTTCTCCCATAAGAGATCATTGATAATGCTTGGTAACTCTTGGATTGTGGAGTATAACTGACATAAAATAAATTATTCAGACCATAGTTAGAAAAACAGAAAATACTGCTCTCTCTCTACATACACACACACACACACACACACACACTCACACACACAGAGAGACAGACAGAGAAACAGACAGACAGAGAGACAGACAGAGATAGAGACAGAGAGAGAAAGTTCATCATATTTGAATCCAAGTTTAGGCTTTGTCCTTGATTGGCTAGAACTCTACCACTTAAGCAATAGTTCCCCTTCCAAATTTTGATGAGTTAATTGGAGATAAAATTCTCACAGATTTTCATTCCTGGGCTGGCTTCAAACCTCGATCGTCATATATCAATGTTCTGAGTAGGTAGAGTTACAATCATGAGCCACCAACCTAAACAAAGAATTATTATCTATGTTCTCAAAATAGGTTACCAAAAATAATCTTCTCCGACTTCTGGCTGGTGGGAATGTAAGTGGGTCTGCAGGCTTTCAGCACAGAATCCCTGACACAGATTCCATATTGCTTGTAATAATATTCACCCTCTGCAATGACACCTGAGATGCAGGAAATACATGGATGCAGGAATAAAGTGATGAGGTTACAGCCCTGGTAAAGAGAAGATAAATGGGGCTGTGGATCTGGCCTAGTGGCAAGAGTGCCTGCCTCATATACATGCGGCCCTGGGTTCGAATCCCCAGCACCACATAGACAGAAAATGGCCAGAAGTGGCGCTGTGGCTCAAGTGGCAGAGTGCTAGCCTTGAGCAAAAAGAAGCCAGGGACAGTGCTCAGGCCCAGAGTCCAAGCCCCGGGACTGGCCAAAAAAAAAAAAAAAAAAAAAGAGAGAGAAGCTAAATGAATAGAAACCAGAATCCTCACCAAGTAACAGGCTGAAAATTGCTCAACATGCAATATAAAAGTTGCAATAGAAAATAGTGAAACAGAACTGGTTTGGTTGCAATAGAAATTGGGGTTCAAGGTGCAGAAGACAGGAAATTCCTGTGTTTCCCTAGATTTCTCTCTGTCATTGCCCATCCTGAGAACAAAACAGTAAATGGAAATAATTTGATGAGTGACTTATGGCATGTTCTCTTCAGGCCCAGAAGCAATGCTGTTACTGCAATATATTCCCAAAGTGTAGAGAGGGAAAAACTCAGAAATCATCACATCTCCATGCAAGTGAGCTCGCTGCTTCATGATAGAAAAGCAGCTAGTGTCGGCCAAGGATCGATAAGGATAGGAAACTGGAGAAGAATGAGTGTGAAAATCAAAGGTTACATCCCTGCAGCATCTGCCATGCTGAAATTTGTGCTGGAAGCGAGGCCCACAGTTTCAGATATGTATATTCATATGTCTTTGTATATATGCACATGTCTTGTTATTGACAGAAATGTCACCTACAGCCTACCTTTCTTTCCTATCTTTCCTCAAAAGAGGTTGTCAATCCTCTGTGACACTGGGTACAGCTCTTCTCTGGGGATCTGCATCTGAGGCCTTCCATACAGGAGAAAAGTATAAATTGGAAAACATGTTTGCAGACTCTGTTCCCTCACCTCAGGTGCTTTAATTTGCTTCAGTACCTCAGGGATGACGTTATGTTAGATATTTTTGGTCAAACATTTGAATCAAGAAAGTATTTGCATGAAAGCCATTTGGGATGATGCAAGCATCAGAGGATGTCATGTCAAGTACACAGTGAAATGGCCAGGAAAAAAATCTATGCCCAGGAGATAATAATTGTATGGATTTTAAAATACTAAGAGAAGTGAGCTAGATCCAAAGAAACAGGTTGCATACTTTCCCTCCTATTTTATACCTAAAGTATGCCTAGAAATCTAAAGTAGTAATGCATATATACATTCTACACAGTTGATTGTAAAGGACAAACACACACACAGACATGAGTAATCATATTCTTGACTTTCACACAATGACACTCGCAGAGGATATTCTTAGAAGAATATTACAATGGCTTAATTGCTATGTGGATATGATCATATATAATGGTATTGATCACAATGAACTGCAAGAAATGGAAAAGGAGGTTTTTGTCCTTTGTTTGTCCTTTTTATTTTTTAAAATGATTAAATGTGCAAGTGATATTCAGAGGGGTTACAGTTTCATATGTAAGGCAGTGAATACATTCTTATCCAACTTGTTACGTCCTCCCTCATTTTTCTCCCACCTTCCCCTTTTCCCCAGTTTTCTCCCCCCCCCAAATTGTACAGTTGGTTACAGCATATCAATTTGTAAGTGTTGCTGTTTCATTCTTTCACATTTTATCCTTTCTCTCTCCATTTTGTCCGCATACACTAGCAGGAATTTTCAAGCTCTTCTTCTCACTATATTTTTGTCTGTTATTTGAAACAGATTTGGTGTCTCTAGCTACCCAGAATCATGTGTGTATACACATGTCACACGTGATGGTGTTAGGGGTGCCAGACCCAAAAAAACTGTTCTCGTGCCCCGGACAAACGTGAGCCTTTCTCACGCTTTTCTAGATCTAGACTTCAACTTGCCCAGGTGGCTTAATTCTTCCAAATGTTCAAACCATCTTTCCTGTCAACCCATAACAAGTTAGTTCACACCCAGACGATTGGGAACCATTTGTTCAAAAAGTGAGTTTCAGTTCTCCTATGGTGAGATGATTATCTGAGGTGTTAGCAGAGGGTTTAGAGCAGTATGATGCTGAAGAGAAGCACCTTTATTGCTAATGCCAGAGCCATGGGTTAGGAAGAATAGGAATTAGGAAGTGCTAAATTAGACTGGCCCTGTGGAGAGTGCAATGCCTCTCAGTGGGATCCTTTCTGTCCCTCTATTTTCCTTACAAGCACAATATTCTCTTTTATTTATTTATTTATTTATTCTTGGCCAGTCCTGGGGCTTGGACTCAGGGCCTGAGTGCACTGTCCATGGCTTATTTTTGCTCAAGGCTAGCACTCTGCCACTTGAGCCACAGCGCCACTTCTGGCCATTTTCTGTATATGTGGTGCTGGGGAATTGAACCCAGGGCCTCATGTATATGAGCCAAGCACTCTTGCCACTAGGCCATATCCCCAGCCAAGCACAATATTCTCTAGATCCAGCTTCACTTATTTGTGAACTGAGCCAAAAAGACTTACTCATCAACAGGACACCAGATACTCTCTGGAAGGAATATCCCTAACCTAAATCAAAACAGAGCAAAAATAGCTGAAAACTGAGGGAGAGGTTCACAGCATGCATATCTAGGAAGGAGCTGACTGTCATACATGGCCTTAATGTGTACCAACTATAAAGTCCACCCAGGGGATGCCTCCCACCTGGTTAAGTCTCCACCCAGTTACCTGGGTAACTGGCATACCTGGAGGCAGTTGCCTTCATCTTCCCTGAGGTCATATCCTAATCCACCTTGTGACATACATCTACCCCTGCTCTAGATAAGATAGGGCAGGGCATGGTTGCCCCTTTTCTATGGCTATGCGTGATCTCAGCCATGGGCCAGAAGTTCCCTAATAAACTCTTTCTCTTGCCTGAATACTGTGTGGCGTTCTCCTTTCTCAGCTACCTATTTTAATAAATCTTAAATATGCCTCCCGTGATTTAATGGGTCTTTGGGGTCACAGTCACCCCCGAGCAGGACACTGCTAGCAATCCTCTTGCCAGAGCAAGGAGGCCAGCTGGAAATACTCTCAGACACAGTTTCTGCAGCCGCAATGGTAAATAATCAGAAGTCGCTTCTATTCAGGCTCTGTTTGCTCGCTCTCATTGGCTCTTTGCCTCTCTTTTGCTTCCTTTGTCTCTCCCCCCTCTCCAGACTGCTTGCTTCCTTGGTTATTTCCTAAAACTCCAAGTCATACCATCCTATAAATGTGCCTTGCTAACAAAGCGGGCTCTTCTCACAGGCGTTGGAAACTGAGGCTCTGATATCAATGTGCTTTGTCAGCAAAGACATGTAAAAGTTGCCTTTTTTCTCTGTCATTGACCAAGTGGAAGATGTTGGGTTTAACAGGCACCATTTTGTCACCAGCTCAGATGCCATTATGCCATGCCACATGTTCTTTGTTTGTGTCTCTCCTGGCCCCTCTCCAGTCACGTGGCACCCCACTTTAGCTGAATTGGTTTATCAAAATACAGAGTTTCCAGTTTGTAATTTGAATGTGTTTTTTTTTCTAGCAAAGTTTTTGGTTTTCTAACTGATCACATGCTTCTAAAATATTAGGCAAAATGTCACTTGCTGCTGGACTTCCAAAAGTGCCTACAGCCAAAATTCATTTTTGCATGCTGTAAACCTATGTGCACAGTGTGCCTGTGTGTATTCCACGTGTGTATGTCTATCTGGAAAGAAATGTACTCACTGCATTGCATAGAAAACTGGAACCCCTTTGTACTTCACTTTGACAATAAAGGAAAAAAAATCAGGGCTATTGCATGTGATCTGTTTTTA
Source organism: Perognathus longimembris pacificus (assembly GCF_023159225.1). Classification (NCBI taxonomy): domain Eukaryota; kingdom Metazoa; phylum Chordata; class Mammalia; order Rodentia; family Heteromyidae; genus Perognathus; species Perognathus longimembris. The sequence continues at coordinate 34,299 of NW_025960806.1, read as the reverse complement.
TGCCCAGGATCGTATGTAAGTTCACCGATCCCTGTACTCACACATATAACCATACACAAACAACATGCAAATGAGACAAAGGCAATTGAAACATACCCTCCCCCATTGATGTGTGGTCAGGGGTCAACAGAAGGAGTCCTAGGAGAGGCTAAAGCCATGAGACAAAGAGAAAACCATTCCTAGATCTGCACATTCTGCTCTTAGGGTATCTCTGCTTAGGGCTCCAATGCTTGTCAAATGAAGACCTATGCACAGATGTTAATCTCTGAACAAATGAACACTGAAAACCTAAACAAAATTTCCTGTATCCCCAATAGTCTTATTCTTTGGTGCTGAAAAATGGTACCCTTGCATTCTCACTTTTTCATTGTTTTTATTTTTTGATTGATTGATACAGTAAATTGTAGACAGTAAGTGATTTTCCCACAACTTAGAAGTTTGCTTACAACCATTCATAAAAAGAAAATTGTGTTCCAGTTCTTTCCCGGCTGAATTCACTTCAGATTCCTCATCAAGTGTGCACAAGACACATGTCCCCCACAAGCACACAGAAACTCCTGGGGCTCCAGACCTAGGATTGAACTGAAAAGCTAAAGAACAAACACCCTGTCTCTTGCAGCCGCAGTGAACTTTGGAGTTTAGGTTGCTGGAGAATGCCCTTCTGTCCCAGATATTATTTCTGATGCTGAGAAGAGATTCCAAGAGGGAGGTGCTTGACTATGTACACAGAGCAGAAAGTTCTGGAAAATCCCCTGTCACCACCCAGGAACCAGTTGATGCCAAGCTATAGAATTGGCATTTTTTGTGGTGATGACAGAATTTGGTACAGAACTGGACCTTGTGGGTCCACATGTCTCTCATGTATCTCAATGCCTGGGCCAAGACAGCCCAAACTTGGGCAAATCTCACGTGATCAACGTTCTATATTACCCCAGCTTGAGGTCAGTAGCTCTCCAGAGGGGCAGGATAGAGCCTTTATCTCAAATGACCCATCCTGGCCATGCGGCTCATAAGATTCTTCAGCACAGCCCTGGAGATGCAGATTGCCCAGAAATTGAAGAAGCTGAGCTGTGATCACTCCCTCAGAGAAGGTAGGATGGCTAGAGGTGGGCATCAGTGATGGCACAGTCCTCTAAGGCCAGTGTTTCCAGAGTGGCAGAAACTCCCAGCAGCAGGGCTTGCAGCGTCTCAGGACTAAAGTGGTCCATGGGCAAACTCCTCAGCTGCAGGTGCTGGAGCTGCTGGGTGCAGGTACACCAGGACAGGAGCTTCAGATCACTTTCTGTCATTGCAGAAGAACACAGAGACAAAGTGTTCAGAGGCTTAAGACTGCTGAGCGTGGTGGCCAGTTTTCCATCAAACAAGATAACATTCTCCACATGAAGTGCCTGCACATGCTGCAACTGCCCTATTTGTGCCTCCAATTGGCTATAATACCAGAATTGCATGGAACCCAAATGGTACTAGTGAGTACCCATCTTGGAGAAGTGGAGAATACACAGGTTCTTCATCTGGCCCTGGTATGGTGCAAATGTTTTTATGCTTTCTTGACGCCAGAATTTGTTCACCACCAGTTGCTGGATGGAGTCTAGATTCACAACAAGCAGCAACTTCTGAATTTCAGAGATAGATCCAGAAAGAATGTGCAGCTTCCTTGAGCACAGCTTAACTTGTTCTTTCCTCTCCTGGGCCCACTGGAGCAGGAAGGCTTGGTGATCATCCTGGGCGCCATCTTTGATGGTATGATCCAGAATTATCCTCAATGCGTGCTCTTCAGTAGTCCCTGAACAGTCACTCCCTGTTGCCATGCCAGTGATAATGTCTGGATAGGATGTTTGCAAGATGGAGGTATATCCTTGTGTCTAGAACTCTTGGTACTCATTCCACAAGTTGAACACTTGTATATTCAACATACTGGGGGACTCCTTCTAGGAAAGAAGCAGATTGACCTGATCCCGGATAGCTTTGAAGGTTTCCAGGTCTGGTGACTTTGCCTGGTCTCCCACGGGGACGCAGGGGAAAGGCCAGGCCTTCACCACGGCCTGCAGCACCTCTCTGTGGCCACCAGTATAGTTCTCCACAATCTGCAAAGGGAACAGCATCATAGGAAGATCCTTCAAGGCAGAGTTGGCCAGGGCCGGGTGTCTGAGCAAACTGCACGGCCAGGCGCTGGAGCGAGGGTGGGGTCCTAGTGCTCATCTTGGAGGATGAGATGTGGATCAGGTGGGCCAGTCACTGACTGCGGGCTCCAGGACTCTGCTGCTGTTCTCTGATCCCTGGGCATCTGTATATGCCATCCTCCTGCCCCCACCATTGGATATGAACCAATCAGAGAGCTGCTTCTGATGGGATTTCTGAGCCACACCAATTAACTCCTGAATTGGGTGTGGCTCTAGAGATTATTTCAAGCACTGGTTTGAAACAAAAGTAATGCGATTGAAGGTGAGATGCACACAGCCCAGATTGTCTTTGAAACATAAAACACAGTACACCACTCTTATACCTTATTTTTTTAATTTTTTTTTTTTTTTTTTGCCAGTCCTGGGGCTTGGACTCAGGGCCTGATCACTGTCCCTGGCTTCCTTTTGCTCAAGGCTAGCACTCTGCCACTTGAGCCACAGCGCCACTTCTGGCCATTTTCTGTATATGTGGTGCTGGGGAATCGAACCCATGGCCTCATGGATACCAGGCAGGGACTCTTGCCACTAGGCCATATCTCTAGCCCTCACTCATACATCTTAATCCCTTCAGATATTCCCACAGATGTTCTGAGGTGCCAGACTTTGAAGTCAGGCCCCACCACGTGAACCCCATTTTAGAATCGAACCCTGAACCAATCAGATTTGTACCTGTGTTCTAATCTTGCTTGCACAGCTGATTGTTGTAACCTTGTTCTTTGCCTTTATAAGCCCTGTGTAATCACAGCTCGGGGCTTCCTCCTAACCTCCGCTGTGTCGGTGGGTAGGACGAGGCCCGAGTTGGCAGCTCGTTAAATAAAGCCTTGCCTTGCTTTTGCATTTTGGAGTGTCTGAATCTCGGTGGTCTTCTTGGGGGTGGTCTTGCAACTTGGCACAACATTTGGGGTTTCGTCCGGGATAGCCCCAGAGACCCCGAGATCCCAGACTCCGAAGGTAAGAAAACAGCACTGTTCATTTGTCTTGTCCTGTAATTTGTCTGTTTTGCTTTTGCTTGTAGGGCGCGAGTCAGTTTGGTTTTTGGCCGGAACTGACCAGGAGGACCTCCTAAACGAGACTCAACCCGCCCACCTTGTACTTGGGTCTGCTCCTTCTGCTTATCTGGCAGGAGGTTGTGGGCCAACTTGGGTCCACTCCTCCTGTACACTGGCAGGAGGTTGTGGGCCAACTTGGGAGATCTCCAACTCGTAACTCGGGTCCACTCCTTCTGCACCCTTGCAGGAGGTTGTGGGCCAACTCGGGTCCACTCCTTCTTACAGGAGGTTGTGGGCCAACTCGGGTCCATTCCTTCTGCACCCTTGTAGGAGGTTGTGGGCCAGCTTGGGAGATCTCCAACTCGTAGCTTTTCTTAGGCCTGTGTGTTTTCCTCCTTTTGTATTAATTGTTTTGTTTTTGTAGCCTTTTGGAAGAAATTTGGAAGTAAAATTGTCCTAAATAATTATTGCAAAGTGAGAAAAGGAGAATTATGGCTACCAAAATGTGTAATTGCCATTCCAGCTTCTTTGTAGGTTTTTTTGTAACAGTTTCCAGCAGGCCCACAGAGAAGCACAGGTGATTCCTACAAGTTTGTCAAGATCTAATACTGACCCTTAATAAGTTCCAGGTAAGAGAGCATGCTTAAAAACTACTTCTGTGTGGACCACCTTGTTGCTTATAATTGGAGTAAAGTGGCCCCTTATAAGACTCATTGATCTGAATCTGCGGTTCGAAGCCAGCCTGGGCAAAGAAAGGTCCCTGTGAGAGACTTGTCTCTAATCAGCCAGCAGAGTGCTGGGAACAGAGTGGTGTGGAGCTCAAAAGTGGTAGGGTGCTAGTCTTGAGCTGGAGAGCTGAGGGACAGCACTCAGGCCCTGAGTCCAAGTCGAAAGTCACTCCTCCTGGGACAAAAGTGATGGAGCATCCAGAGGCAGTAAGTCACTGCTTGGATGGCAGAGATGGTGTCAGATCCTAGAGTCACTACTGTTGGCCTTTCAAAAGTTAAAGCCGGGAAGTCCTAGAAGAATAGTTCATAAGCATGCCTTTCCAATGCCCATGTCTGTCTACTGGGCAGGAATTTACCAGTCATCTGTGATAGTAGTTAGTAAGGGTAAGTTTGTCAAATGAGAGGATAGATTAAAATCTCACCCCCCGCATTTACTCAAAGCCCTGACTGGCAGTGAGAATTTTAAGCTCATACATCTGTTTAGTAAAGAAAGCTTGTAGACCTGAGATTGTGTCCTTATTGAGATCTGTTAAAGGCCTGTCAGCTTGCCAATGCCCCCAATCAACAGATTACTAAAGGAGCTCGCCTCTGTGGGAATAGGCCAGGTGTGTATTGGGAAGTAGATTTCACAGAAATTACAAATATTTGCTAGTTTTTGTAGACACCTTTTCAGGATGGGTTGAAGCCTATCCAACAAAGCATGAGACTGCGGATGTAGTGGCTAAGAAGATCCTGGAAGAAATCCTACCCAGGTATGGCTTCCCATCCACCATTGGGTCAGACAACGGACAGGCTTTCGTCTCAAAAGTAAGTCAGGGAATAGCTGCAGCACTGGGGACGGATTGGAAATTGCATTGTGCTTATAGACCCCAGAGTGCAGGACAGGTAGAGAAAATGAATTGGACTCTAAAAGATATGATTCTGCTTCTGTCCCTACCCCCCATTTATTCAGACCAGGGGACTGAAATCCTAAGAACCACGGTGGAAGGAACCCTAGATGGCATCGCCACTTGGGTTCCTTGCTTCCACGCCAGGCCAGCTGACCCCTTTGCGCTGGATAACAACTACCGTGGTGGAACATGGGAGGTCTCCAAGCACCCAACTCAGCCGCTTCGCCTTCGCCTCAAGAAAAGAAAGTTAGACTGAATATTGTTATAATTTTCTTTTTGCCTTCTTTCCTTACTACCCTGGCTAGTGGCAGCTCACTCCAAAGTGAGGTGAATCCTGCAGTCCCTTGGTAAAGTAGACTAAGGTTATAGGTTCCTGGCTAGGTAAGGTCAAGGCCCCCGAGTCAGCCTGAAGAAATTACAGAAGATGGATGATCTTCACCCATCAGCCCCCCTTTAAAACTGAGGGACCAGAGTTATTTTTGGATACTACTTTTGGCCCTATTGGCCCATGCCTTACCTCTATGTCATCCCCTAGACATGCAAGCCATTGAAATGGACAGAATGGAGCCATGATTGGCTCCCAAGGTACCAAAAAGAAAAAGGGGGAAATGAGGTGCCAGACTTTGAAGTCAGGCCCCACCACGTGAACCCCATTTTAGAATCGAACCCTGAGCCAATCAGATTTGTACCTGTGTTCTAATCTTGCTTGCACAGCTGATTGTTGTAACCTTGTTCTTTGCCTTTATAAGCCCTGTGTAATCACAGCTCGGGGCTTCCTCCTAACCTTCGCTGTGTCTGTGGGTAGGATGAGGCCCGAGTTGGCAGCTCGTTAAATAAAACCTTGCCTTGCTTTTGCATTTCGGAGTGTCTGAATCTCGGTGGTCTTCTTGGGGGTGGTCTTGCGACTTGGCACAACAATTCCTCCATAGTTTATGCAGTCATTGTTGAGATTTGATGAAAATGGCATGAGAATGTGGGTAATACTTCAATTGCTCTTCTATAAGAAATATTCACTACATTTGTACCCAGGTAAACGAAAAGAAAGAAGGCCAGGAAGAAAAGAAGAAAAGGAAGAAAGGAAAAGAAAGAGAGACAGAGAGAAATGGGGCTTGAGAGAGAGGGAGGAAGGGAGAGAGGAAAAGACAGATTTGGAATACCCTGAAGCCTGTGGATGCTGTAAATTTGGGCTTGGTACTCTTTTCGGTTTTTGTCAGGGTCAGGGCAGTGGGATGTCTGTGCAAATTCTGAAGAGATTAAGGGATAAGAGTGGAAAGTCTTTTTGTGCACTGTACTTTGCATTTCAAAGAGAAGCTGGGCAGTGGGGTTGGAGCCCCTAATCTTATCACTTTGTACTGGAAGCACAGTTGGAATTAATCCGGGGAGTGACACCCTGTCTAGGAGAGTGACACCCTGTGTATGTGTGCTGGGTGTGGCTCTGTCTTTGGCAGCTTGTTTTGTCTCTCTGTCTATCTATCTTGATCTGTCACTGTATCTCTGTCAGTCTGTCATCTCCTCTCTCTTTTTCTCTGTCTCTGTCACTCTGTCTCTCTGTGTCTGCCTCTATTTATTTCTCTCTCACCACTTTCATGGCAAGGATTTCAGCCAATGCATTTTGTTGGGGTTATTAATACCCAGATATAGTTCCCCCTTCTCAAAAATAGAAATATGTCTTTCAGTAGTTTTATGTGGTCCACTTTCCTGCTGGTTGGTACCCAGCTGACTCTACTAGAGAAACTGATTTTTGTACACAGATTCCAATTTCATGTATTGAATTAAGACCAAAATGAGCAAGCTCTTTGATTTTATTGGCTTAGCTTGTGAGTTGGCATTTCACTCATCCCTCTTCTGCTGTGAGGGAGGAATTACAGGGATAGAATTAGTGGTTAATGTGGTAGGAAGTGAACAAAACATTCTAGAGTAGTTTTTGCAGCCTTAGATGGTCAGAATTATCCAAGTTTCTCCATCAGATTATAATTGGGTACTGGGGAGTTTTTCTTAAGTGTGGACATTATGAACAGCAGTGACTTTGGCAGGCACTGAGGTCTGCACTAATGTGGTTTCAGGCTTTGCCCTCTTTGCTGAGCCAGAACTACATATCCCAGAGTTCCCTTGTTCAAAATGACCCCCAGCTCCATGGGATTTGGATCATAGAACAGACATAGTATCTACTAGGCTCTGAAGGAGCAGGTCACCAGGGACAATGTAGGTAACCTCAGGTCTCCTGGCTCTCCAGGAGCAGAATCAATAGCTGTCTGGCATTCTGGATTCTATATGTGGGTCTGTGGTGTGTGCAGTGTCAGGGTGTAGGGCACCATCTTCTCTGTGAGGTCATCTCTTCTTAGAATGTGGAAGTAATGGAAGATCACTGCAGATTGCCGGTTTTCCCTCCTGGGCTGTAGCTCCTCCATGCTCTCCTTTCTACCCAGTTTATGTATTATTTGTTCATTCATTTAATCTAATTTTTAACAATCTGCAAGTCCCACTGTGTCACAGTGATGTTTGCCCCTCTCCCTCCACCCTCAGGCGGGACAGAATCCTTGAAATGCTCAGGTTGGGAACCCCAAAAGACAACCAGAGACCAATACCAACGCAAGCAGCAAAAAGGGTATTTTTTTTGGGCTACCTCAGTCCTTCCCGGACTCAGTAAACATGACCCTAAGAGGCCCTGAGCCTAGGGCTTCCAGCTGTTTTATACATTCTTTGGGTAAGGCAGGGACTTAACTTTGGTGAAATCTCCTACTGTAGGCTGGCACATCACTGAATTTTAAGACAGCTTTAGGCAATGGCCTTTGGCCATAATTTTTCCAGGGCAATAACTTTCAGTAATCAAATATTTCTCATAAGGCTAGGATTATTATTAATTTTTAATGACTCTGGTTCCTTGATCTTGAAGGGGGAGCTGAGGGGCAGAGATCATCCATCTTCTGTAACTTCTTCAGGCTGACTCAGGGGCCTTGACCTTATCTAGCCAGGAACCTAAAGATCCTTAGCCTACTTTACCAAGGGGTTGTTAGGACTAGATGTTACTAGGAACTTTAATCCAAACTGGAGTAAATAGCTAACCTTTTAACAATTGCACAGACTTCTTTTTGGGATATAACATAGTGCTCTTTTAGCACTCTGGATTGTAAAATCATTATCCTCTCTGGATGGGGAAACTGACAATGTAACGATGCTTAAACTACCTTTGCATGCCTTAGATCTCAATAAGGACAAGATCTCAGATCCATGAACAGTCTTTCCTGAACAATTGTATCAGCATAAAATTCTCACTGCCAGTCAATGCTTTGAGGAGATGCAGGGGTTTGGGATTTTAAACTATCCCCCATTACCAAACTTAGCTTGACTACCCACTACCACAGATGAATGGAAGTTCTGGTCCAGTTACAAAGTAGATAGACATGGGCAATAAATGGCATGCTTATGAACTATTCTTCTAGGACCTCCCAGCTCTGATTAACTTTTTTTTTTTTGGCCAGACATGGGGCTTGGACTCAGGGCCTGAGCACTGTCCCTGGCTTCTCTTTGCTCAAGGCTAGCAATCTGCCACTTGAGCCACAGTGCCCCTTCTGGCTGTTTTCTATATACGTGGTGCTGGGGAATTGAACCCAGGGCCTCATGTATACGAGGCAAGCACTCTTGCCACTAGGCCATATCCCCAGCCCCTCTGATTAACTTTTGAAAGGCCAAACACGAGTAACTCTAGGATCTGACACCATCTCTGCCATCCAAGCAGTGGCTTATGGCCTCTGGATGCTCCATAACTTTTGTCCCAGGAGTGACTTGTCCATGCTGGCATAAATGCACCTTTAGCATTTGCTTTGTCCCATCACTGGACTTAGATTCAGGGCCTTAGTGCTGCCCTTCAGCTTTGCAGTTCAAGGCTAGCACTCTCACACTTTGCGCTCCCTATTAAGGAAGCAAACATCGAAGATCAAGTTTCAAGCCAGCCCAGGCAGAAACGTTCTACTCAGAAAAAGCTAGAAGTGGTGCTGCTTCTCAAGTGGTAGAGAACTAGGATTGAACAAGAGAAGCTCAGGGACATTACTCAGGCCCAAAGGGCCAGCTTCAGAACTGGAACACACAAACACACACACACACACATACACACACATCTACAGAGAGGCTGCATTTTACTATGTCACCTTGTGAGTCCAGGTGTCTTGATCCTTGTCACCACTTTGATCTTTCTCGCACAGCTCTCCCAACCCACACTCTCATGTGTGCTAGTTTCATTTACACAAGTAGGGATTGAATATTGAGAATTCAATTGCCCACCCTCCCTCTGTCCATTCATTTACCCTGATTCCCCTTGACGTCCTACTCCTCCCCCACATCACAAGTCTTGGTATTCTGTGTGTGTGTGTGTGTGTGTGTGTGTGTGTGTGTATGTGTGTGTGTGTGTGTGTGCGCGCGCCTGTCTTGGGGCTGGAACACAAGGCCTTGCATTATTATTAAGAAACTACCACTTGAGACACAGCTCCACTTCCAGCTTTGTGGTGGGGGATTATTGATCATTGAGTCTCAGAGACTTTTCCTGCTGGGGCTGGCATTGAATTGTGGTCCTCAAATCACAGTCGGCCACCTGATCAAGGATTTGAGGAGTGACAGTGTGCCAAAGGGTGATATACTTTGTTTTTCTTCAAATATCTCTGAACCATCAGGAGACTGGAACTAAGTGCGTAGTAACTAGGAGGAACCCAAAATATATGAAATGAAATACCAATTAACCTGACTCTAGCTACAACTTCTGATTGGGTCATTACTAGAAAAATGAGTAATAGTTGCTTATTTGTTGAAATGATTCCAACTATGTAAACTAATATCTAATGACAAAGGAAACCCGCTCGAACAAATATGTATGTTTCTTCTTAGGAGGGCTTAATATGCCCAGGGTATTTTCTGTCCCTAATGCCATGCACACAATTTATATCAGGCCGTATCAAGATGATGTAGCACTTGGGGAGAAAGATGCACCCCAGGAGCCCTGCACTGGAGGCCAAGATGGAGAAGACCTCCACAGCCACCATGACCTTACCCTTGGCACTGTGGTAGACAGGCAGGAAGGTGAGCCACACACTGCAGAACACCAGCATGCTGAAGGTCAGGAACTTGGCTTCATTGAAGGTGTCAGGCAGGTTCCTGGCCAGGAAAGCCACAGTGAAGCTGGCCAGGGCCAGGGAGCCCAGGTATCCCAAGACACAGTAGAAGGCAGTGAGGGAGCCCTTGTTACACAGGAAGATAATGTGTCCATGTTCAGAGTGCGTGTCTGTGTCAATGAAGGGAGGAGAGGTTCCCAGCCAGATTCCACAGAGAGTCACCTGGATCAGGGTGCAGATGGGAATGATGAAGTTAGGAGCCCCTGACACCAGCAGCCACCTCATCCTTCTCCCTGGAGAAGTGACCTTGAAGGCCAGAACCACAGTTACCGTTTTGGCCAAAACAGCAGAAACAGCGACAGTGAATGCAACTCCAAATGTGGTTTGCTGTAGAATGCAGGTGACTGTGTTGGGACGGCCAATAAAGAGCAAGGAACAGAGGAAACAGAAGATGAGGGAGAGGAGCAGGATATAGCTGAGAGCCTGGTTATTCGCTTTGACAATGGGGGTGTTGTGATGGTTCACAAAGACCCCAAGAACAGCTGCTGTGAGTGTAGATAAACCAAGAGCCATGCAGGCCAAGGCCATCCCCAAGGGCTCCCCATAATCCAGGAAGTTTGCAGCTCTTAGGAGGCACTGGTTTCTCTGTGTGTTGGCATACTGGTGATCTGGGCACCTCACACACTGCTCCATTTCTGGTGTGGAAGAAAAATAACCATTAGTTCCTTTCCAGTGCTTAAAATGAAATTGTGAAATCCCTACCTAGAAAAAATTCTGACATATTGATAATTTCTAGCATCAACGGCATATGAGCAAGTATTACTAGACATGATTAGTGTTATTGTTATAATTTCATCATGTTCCTACACTTGGCTCCATATTCTAGTCGAAAATCTTAATTTACAATTAAAATCATTCATTTTCTTCTTTTCCATTCCTAATGTTCAAACAATAATTTAGACATCTCTTCATTCTTCCATAATATTTTTCAGCCTTTTTTGTACACAACTCAATGTCCAGATTTAAAAGGAAGACTGAAAGATGTTGCATTTTTTCAGTCTCTGTGTCATATAGATAGGAGCACTGTGGTCCTTCCTTGTAATTGTGTTATTTGCTTCTCCTACTCACCCGTGAAACACTAGGGAAGAGAGAATACAATCATTCTTTGAAACTTTACAGTCAGGCCATGCACAACAGTTGAACAAAACGAGAGCATTTTCTCTGCTTTAATCACAGTTCTAGACAGCTAGGAAATAAAGATCTGTGTATTCTTTATAATGTAAAAAATGTTTGCAAAACATAGAGGCCTCATCCTTAAAAGGATTTTTTATTTCATATGATAGAAAATACGTGAAAATTACTGAGTATTTAAATAAACATACATATATTTTACTAAGAAAAGTTAATCCTATACACAATTCAGAGCCCTTGACATCCCTTGTTGTAATTAAACTACTAAGTGAATGATGGAAGACTTTGACTGCAATTCCAATACATAGCATTGGTAGTCCTTTTCATGGTTTGTGGGGCACTAGGAGAGAACCTATATTTCTCCCTCTGTTGTGAACTTACCTGTCCCATTAGCCATCTCATTCTCTGAGCAAGGGGTACAATCAAAGCAACAGGCAGCCTTTCCCTCCTGAAGGGATTTCCTGAATCCAGGACCACAACTCTCACTACAGACAGAATGAACAGGCTGAGGAACATAAGATATGTGTCAGAAACTGCTTAGGCTTTTCCTAACATTCCCAAAGTTACCATATTTAGAATACTTTGATTCCTTAAAATAGTATTTCAATACACATAAATCCAGTCAGTGAATTGAAGGCTGCTATGGATTCCACATCCTGTCACCACAAAAGCTTTATGTGCTACCTCAATCAATTATTCCTCTCATGAAAGAGATCTAAGTGGCAGCTCAAGTAAACATTAAATGTAACCACCAGCAAAGGGAACTAAGAAAACCTTTCAAATACATAAAGCAATTCTTCGGTTCTTCATTGGTGTTAGAACCCTACTAAGAAAAATGCAATTTGTATTTTATGACAATATTCAAAATTCACATTTAGAAACACACTGAATTTTTCTTGCAGGGTGCTGATCCTGGAGCTTGAACTCAGGGTCAAAGCAATGTCCTTGAGCTATTTTTATTTTCAAGATAAATGATCGGCCACTTGATCTAAGTTGTAGCTTAGTTTTGAGGTGTTTTAGTGACATAGATTCTTACAGATATTTTTTGCCTGGTGGGGCTGTAAAATGAGCTACAATCTGAGATATGAGGATGTCAGCCTTTCAAGTAGAGAGGATTAGAATCATCAGACAGGAACAGGACCTCTTTTGTGGTGGTTTAATGAAGATAAGAGTATCACAGGTATTCCTGTTGGGCCTGAATTCAAACCATGACATTCAGAACTGAATAGCTACTATTACAGGAGTCAGTGGTGGCATTCAATCAGGTATATATTTGACTTACTTATATGCTTTTAAAACCATTGTAATTAAATAACAACTCACCCCTGTAGTTCCCATGGCCCACTCTACCAAATCTTCAGATAAAGATAGTTGATGATCATGTAGAGCAAATGGAGAAAACTTTCCTATTTTCACCTTAAGATCAAGACCTTGTGGAAAATTCCAAATGTTCACAATATCATACTCTGCCTCCAATTTTCTTTTGTCATCTAAAATCACCTGATCTCCAGCAGCATTCTGAAATTGGGTGTTCTTCAAAAAAGGGTGCAGCTACAAGAGACACATCACCTTATGTTGAATTATATCCCAGTGGTTAGTCAGAAAAGCTAAATTAAGAAAGCTCCTGAGAGGGTTGGGACTCTAGATTCAGATCTGCTGCATCTGTGTCCAGCGCGAGCCCATGCTTGAGCTTGTAATAAAGACTCTCATGTAATTAAAAAAAAAGCAAAATGAAAAGAATTAGAAAAGCTCCTGAGTGTCTTTAATCACTGATTCAGAATTCAAGAAAAGCACAGACACCTGATAAAGCACTCCAGCAGAAAGTCTTTGGAGGAATAAGAATAATTTTCCTGAAAGCTGGTCACACAGCAAAGTGCTAGAAGGCTTCAAGAGAAACCTATTTCATTTAAATATGCATAAATGCAGCAATTCTCAGGTGGCTAGAGTTTTCCACAACTAATTCTATGGGTGTCAATAGTTATAGCTTGAGCTTGTTCAAGTTTTAATACCTAAAGGAGAATGAATCCAGATTACTTATGAAAAATAGAGATACTTGTGCTCAGCAGGTCATCCTTAGAATCTCATAGGTAAAATGTGATTATACTCCTTTCACACCATTACCTATGTGTATGTCGAGGTTACTAGATACTAGAATAAAGTATAGAAGCATGGAATTGATTAGTTTCTTGCTACTGTCGTGTTTTCCATAAGAGCACATGAGCACATGTGTAGAAAACCTCACGGAGATTTATAGAAATTTAATTCCTTTAGTTTGGGGAACATAACTAAAATATTTAATTTCATTTGGTAAGAAAGTCCTCTAGGAATTGACTGTGCTTATTGTGCGTGCCATTCGAAATAGAAGGCCTTACCTGTGCAGGAGAAGGCCCTGTCTGTTTCCTGGATTCTATTGCCTGTACTTCTGTTTGATGTAGAACCATCTCATGGAGAGCCTGGGCCAAAGCATACACAGCATTGTATATATTGTAACTGTCTCCAGACATAGTCATGTCAAAAGTATGCCCAGGCAACCAATCCAAGGAGGCATCATGAAGACAGTTCTCCCATGTTACACAGTCAGACTCAGAATCTGAGCAATTAAAAGAGAGAAACCAGAGCCGAGCAAGGAAAAAGTCTTCAGGGTATTTGGAAGGGCTCACTGCCTTGACAAAATCTGTGAATCCAGAAACATCTGGGTGATAGTGTGCAAAAGCGAGAGGGACATGGAATGAACCTTGCATGAAATATCTCCTCTTCATGGGTAACTCCCACTGTGAGCTCAGGATAAAAACTTTACCTTTTATTAAATACTTCTCAACTAACTCCATGAAATCTACTGCGTATTCCTTATCACCGTATATGATGAGGATATTTGCTGAAGATTTGTTAATCTGGTTATACCGTCCCATGATTTCAAATGATAGGCCATAGTTTGGGAGTGCAACCTCGAAGGCTACACAAACTTTGTTCTTGTCCATCTCTTCTTTCATTAGATGAAGTATCCACAAGCCATTCTCATCTAGAAAGGTTAACAGTCCCACCCAGTTCCATCTGAAGTAAAGCAGTAGGGAGACCATAGCAGTGGCTATGGATGTGTCCTTTGAGGCCATCTGATAGAGACCAGGGAACTTCCTGTGGTCATTCAGGGCCTGATCAAAAGGTCCAATGGTGAGCTAAAAGGCATGAAAATTGGATGCTCCATGAATGAGAAGATTTCTATCCATCACAATCTCACCCATGATGTATATTAAATAACCTATCAAACTAGGTGGCAGGATTTTCTTTTACTTTTTGAAATAACATTAAAATTTTAATATGTGTGCAAGAGGTCAATTTGTTATTAAATGGTCTCTTTGTCTTTGTCACTACTTCCAATAAATCCTCCTTTTTATTACAATCCCAACTATATATTCCTAGATCCATTTTCCATATGTAACTTGTATAGTATTTTGTAATTTGCAACCCATCTATTTCCTATTCAATTGGTCCTTTGCACATCTCTTTAACACCTGCACCCTTCAGGAATATATGCTATATTTGTCTCGTGTCCATTTGTATATTTTTTGTTATTTGATTAGACAGATTGTAGCATGGAATTCCTCACTTATGTTTAATCTATTTATAGGTTAATCTATATATATATATACATATATATACCTGATATGTGTTCTATCCTTATATCATATTTCATATTCATATGTTAGTTTTAATATTTATATATAAGAAAACAATTGTCTGTTTTGTCTTCCAGATCCTGGCTTACCTCTTTCAACATAATATCTTTCACTTACTGTTGGGAAGGGGTGTGTGCCTGTGTGTGCGTTTCTGTGTGTGTCTGTGTCTGTTTGTGTGTGATTGTATATCTTTATTTACTGTCAGAGCTCGATGCACTTTCTTGGATTTTTCCTCAAGACTTGAACCACATGTTAGTTCCTGATTTTTGCGGCGTCATTAGAGATATGTTCCCCAAGTAGCTAGATTTAGAGTTGTGAGACATCAACACCCAGCGAGGCATAACATTACACTTTAAAGTCATTTTCCATTTCCTGAATTAAAAAAATATTGATAATTTTTAAAACTCCAAATAGTCCCTTTTTCTGCTTTAAATATTTAAGTCTTTTCCAAATGGTGGGAGCATACATAGCCCATTTTCTTGAATACTTATTCTTTGATATCACAAACTTTGATAGAATCATTAATGCAGTCACTATTTCTCATTCTCTTCTAAACACCTGAAATGGCATGACTTTAGACACTCCTCCAACCTCACCTGTGGAAACCTGTAGAGGTCCAGCAATGTGCCTATCTGAGCAGATGTTACTCCTGATGGTCCTGTAAGTGCTCCTATAGACGTGCTGCCACTTATACACGAGTAGTTCGGGACCATGTAGCTCCCAAAAAAGCAAATGAAGGAATTTTTAAATACTGTTGGCAATCCGTCTTCAACATTACATATATCAAATCCCAGAGTCAAGTTGTGTAAAAGAGCAGGAGTTTGGTTGATCTCTTCCATAGCAAAAGTCAAGGCCAAAACAAACTGATAGTTCTTGAAGGTAAGCCTGTGTAATTAGCATAGTAATTTCAGAGTATTTGAAACATTGTTTTGGTGGACTGAATCCTTGCTTTTTTGCCAAGGAATATGTTAAAACAACACCCATAATGGCAATGGAATGTATATATAGTGTCTAATGCTTGCATATAAGATTAGATAAGGATATGCAGTAATTTCTTATGAAAGAGATTGAGAAAGTTAATTATGCCAAGAATGAAAGATTATTTATTTCCTGCTACTTTATGCACCACAGTGAAAACTTCTTGCACACGAAAGATAGAATAGGCTTTCGTGAGACACCAAATGTTCTTTTTTTGCCAGCAGAAAATATATTTTTATTAATTTAGTGACTTAATTTTAATTATTATTGTAGAGGTGATATAAAGAGGGATTACAGTTACATAGTTCAGGTAATGAATAAACAGTACAATCCTTTTTGAACCTTGTCTTCCCTTATGTCGTTTTCTCCTGGTATTTTCCTTCTCTCCCTACCCACAAGATATACATTTCATTTTCCATGTACTGTCTAGTGGGCAACACTATTGTACTTGTTCACCATTCTTCAACCTTTTATGTACACTGCATTATCCACTCAAATACACACAGGACTAAAGGAAAAAAAACAGTAACAATGGCAACTGAAAATGACTGCTTTCCTTGCAGTTTATTTCATAAAGCATTATTTTCTATGACCATCTGCACATAGCTATTAAGGAATTTTCAACCACTCCTATGCCTATATGCTTTTGGCCTCAGTGTGTGAATGCCTAGAGTTCCATATAATTACCAGAGACACCAAATATTTTGTTGTGTTTTCTTGGAGTAACCGCCTCCACCTGTGGCAGGGCAAGGCCAACTAACAAATCCTCAGTTGAAGAGCATTTTTCATAAGCAAACTGTCATTTAAGATTCCATATCAAGCTCTGCACACAGACGCAACATATTGAACAGCTTCCTGTGATATTAACTAGGACAAGAGAGCTCAAATATGAGGTCAGGGAATTTTATTTTCTCTTATCTAACAAAACACAAGGGATGGATCCAACTCTGAGGACCTCATCTTGGAGAGAGGAGACTCCAACACGGGGGATGAGGAGAGAATTGCAAGCAAGCTTTAGATTGCAATGCCAGTTCTAAGGCCACCATTGTAAAATGCAATGATAACTACTCGCTTCCTAATATAGTTAGAGTGAGAAACTGGAAAGCAAAAACACAGGGGAGAAAAAATGAGCAAAGTACCTTTCTATTTGACATGTCTGTGAGTATGAAAGTGTGTGTGTAAGCACATATATTATTATGAAATTAAAAACATGTTGTTTTTGGAAGGAAACAATAGAGGAAGCATGGAAATCCAAATGAAAGATGAAGTGATTAAAAAGAATTATTTGTATATGTGAAATTTCATAATGGAAGCCTATCATGTTAGTTATGTATTCTTAGGGTGAGAAAAAAGTGAGCTTGAAGAAAATCTAATTGAACGTACACATATAGAGGATATGTTGGTAAAGTTTTGTGAAAAGTTGACAACACTATTACGAAAAGCAATTAATAACATTTGTGGTTGCAGTTCTGCTGATGAAAGGGATAGGTGGCCAGGGGAGAGGAAACAGAGAGCATTCGTCTAGTGTGCATCTAGAGTTCCCTCAGTGTTTTAAAATCCTGAGAACAAAACAGAACATGGAAATAAGATGAGGTGTTACTTACGGCTTGTCTTCATACTTGGAAGCATCGCTGTTAGTGCGATCTGTTCCCAAAGTGTAGAGAGGGAAAAACCCAACAATCCTCACATCTCCATCCATGTGTGCTCGCTGCTTCATTGTGGAAAAGCAGCTAGTGCCTGCCAAAGAATTGACAGGAAGGGGAAACTGGAGAAAAACGAGTAGGAAAATCAAAGGGCACATCCCTGAAGCATCTGCCTAGCTGAAATTCTGGCTGGAATCGAGACCCACAGTGTCTGGTATGTATAGTCATATATCTTTGTACAGGTGCACATGTGTCTTTTTATTAACCAAGAGATACACTGTTGTCCGTTTTTCCTTGTAGCCTCTTGTGAATCCCCAGGGACAATGTGGAAAACCCTTCTCTGAGGCTCTGCATATGAGGCCTTACATCTAGGAGAAAAATATTATTTGGAAAATGTGTTTGCCATTGTCCTTCTTCATCGCAGGTGCTGTGATTTCTCTCAGATCACAGATAGTGAGGCTCCAGGGATGAAGTTATTTTTGATATATATGGTTTCACATCTGTGTCCAGAAAGTTTTTTCATGAAAGTCATTTGGGATGAAGCAACTGGATTGCATCAGAGGCTTCATGGAAATGTACAGAAAACAATCAAAGTTGTGAACTATCAACATTGTATCCACAGGGTCAGTTCACACAGGCAATGTCCATTCCATCCATCAATTATTACTGGTGGATTGAAGCAGGGTTCAATAAGAATTCCATGTGAACAGCCCACCACAATTGCACACAGTTACTAATGCTTAAGGAAGCAGCAAAGCCTCCAAATCCTGCAATTTCACTTCAAAAATTCAATGTCCATGCATAAATTGAGTTGCACATTTCCATTCTGCACTTTTATCTTCTAACAGGTCATGTGTACAGGACTTTATAACATAGATCAAGTTATTCCCCTGATATACTTGTTTGAAAACATGTAGTGATGGATGAAATTCCTCTTTAGCATAAGGCTTAATCAATATTGAAACCAAGCCTATGTTTTCTGCTTGTTAAAATCTATTAGACCCAAATTCCGGGCAGGCTTTATTGACCCTGGAGAAGACAGCTGCGTCAGGGCTGTGAACACACTCTGCATGCCTGCAGTGTTGGGTGTGTATTACGGTACACTTGTTCATTGTCATGCAGTGGCTATCACAAAATCTATATCACAGTATACAGGAAGGACGTGGCAGTATAAGAAATTTTAAAATGAAGGAGAAAAAAAAATCATATCCAATGCGATTTATAGTGGTCTGTTATACCTGTCTATTCATATATTATACAGCATTTTATCACTAAATTTTTAGATTCTAGGTAGCATATATAGAGAGAGGTCTTCTTGAGACATGCACATATATGCATGCAATGAGCCTTAGCCTCACAATGAAATAGTTTTGCTTATTATCACAAATATATGTCTTGTGGAACAGACATACAGATTTCCCTCATGTGTCCATGAAATTAAATTCCTGTGATTTGTGTGTAAGTGCTCTTTTCTTCATTTTTGGCAGTGTTTGCTATTAGTCTTCTTGATGATAGATACTGTCACTGAAGTGAGGTAAAATTCTGTGTCATTTGGCTTTGCATTTTCTTTCTGCCAAAGATGTTTAGTATATCTTTGTATAATTTTTTGAAATCTTTTTATACTTATGTGAGCCATGTGTACGCCCGTTTTTTTCTATTTCCGGGAGTTTATTTTAATAATTATTATTTTGTATGATTATATGTGCATGGGCATTGCACCTAGCTTTTCTTTAACCAAAATTCTTTATTTCCAACTTTCTTCAAAGTTGGAGTGAAATCGCAGTGCCTGTCAGCTTCACAAAATGATCATTCCCTCTTCAGTGAGGGAGATAAACAATCACTATTGGTTGAAGTGATGGCAAAAGTTATTACTGCCCTTGGCTTCACAGCTTGCATCAAAATTTAAGAATCATTTCTTTTCATTTTGAAAATCATGATAATTTTCAGAGATATTTGTTGGTGTATGCTTCAAGGACCAAGGATAGATTTTACAAGGATTTTATATTTGTTTCATTTACTTATATTTTTGTACTGGTCTAGGGCTTGAATTCAGGGCCTTGGCATGGTCCCGGAGTTTTTTTTTAAAATTTATTTATTAATTAAATTTTCTTGACAAGGTGTGGTGCAAAAGGGGTACAGTTACATAATACGGCAGCGTGTATTTCTGGTGATATCTTACACCTTGTTTGTCTTTCCCTTCCCTAGATCAGGTAGACATATATATAATACCCAGTGTACCAAAAACATATACAGTAGCTACCTGGCATACCCCAAAGGAAATTCACCTAGAACTTTAAATATAACATCAACAATAGAATTTGCTTATCCTTGTCTTATATGATCATACATACATAGCTTTAGAGCTATTGTGATCCACTGAGAGGTCTATTTTTGACCTTTTTATGTTTAGTAGTGGTTTGGTTTTAGTTACATAATGTGAGGTTGCTGACCCAAACCTGTAGGAAATACAGTTGGACAAGAAGTCTTTTGTTTCGCAGACCTGGTCTCTACTGTCTCCCTTCCCCCTACCTTAACAGTCATATATCAAGGAGACCATGGCCCTTTGTTTTCTGGGTTCTAGGCTTGTCTCACTGAACGTTATTTATTCAAGTTCTGACCATTTCCCTGAGAATACCAATAATGGCATCATTTCTAATCGCTATGTAGTATTCCATTGTGTATAGGTGCCACATTTTTTTGATCAATTCATCTGTAGATGGGCATCTGGGTTGTTTCCATATTTTGGCTATTATGAATTGTGCAGTGATAAACATGGACATGCAGATGCCTTTTTTTATATCCTGAGACCTGTTGTTCAGGATAGATGCCTAGGAGTGGTATGGCTGGGTCATAGGTAGGTCTATGTTGAGCTTTTTGAGGAACTCCCATACTGTTCTCCAAAGTGGTTGTACTAATTTGCACCAACAATGGAGAATGGTTCCTCTTTCCCCACATCCCCTCCAGCATTTGTTGTTGCCTGAGTTCAGAGTATAGGCCATTCTACCTGGAGTGAGGTGGTATTTCAGGGTTGTTTTTATTTGTGTTTCCTTTACTGCCAGGGATGTTGAACATTTTCTCATATGTTTCTGTTCCATTTTATCTCTTTCCTTGTGAAGTCTCTCTTTAGTTCCTTTGCCCCTTTCATAAACGGTTTACTGGGCTTGGACTGGGTTAGTTTTTTTGAGTTCTCTGTAGATGATGGATATTAGGCCTTTGTCTGTTGCTGTGCTGGTAAAGATCCTTTCGCATATGGTTGGCTGTCTTTCTAGTTTGGTGGCTATGTCTTTAGCTGTGCAGAAACTTTTTATTTTGTAGTAGTCCCATTTGTCGAAACTCTCCCCTATCTGTTGTGCCCCTGGGACTCTATTCAGGAAGTTTCTTCCTGTGTCTATAAGTTCTAGCATCTTTCCTATTCTGTCTTTCAGTAGTTTCAAGGATTCAGGTCTCATGTTGAGGTCCTTGATCCATTTTGAGTTGATCTTGGTGCATGGTAATAGGCTAGGGTCTACTTTGAGTTTTCTACATATGGCTGCTCAGTTTTCCCAGCACCAGTAGTTGAAGAGGCTATGTTTTGTCCATTGTATGTCTTTAGCTCCTTTGTCGAATATCACCTGACTGTAAGAGTGTGGCTTTATTTCGGTGTTTTCTATTCTTTTCCATTGGTCATCAGGTCTGTTTTCCTACCAATAACACGCTGTTTTTATTATGATGGCTCTACAGTTCAGCTTGAAACCTAGTATTGTGATACCTCCGGCACTGCTTTATTTTGCCTAGAATTTCCTTGGCTATTCTAGGTCTTTTGCTGTTCCATATGAATTTATGGGCTGCTTTCTCTATTTCAGTGAAGAATGTAGCTGGGATCTTGATGGGGATTGCATTGAATTTGTATAACTATTTGGGCAATATGGCCATTTTCACTATATTGATTCTGCCTACCCATGAGCATGGGAGGTATTTTGATCTCCTTGTGTCCACTTGGATTTCCCTTTTTAGATTTTTATAGTTCTCATTAAATATGTCATTCACATCTTTAGTAAGGTTGATCATTAGGTAATTTATTCTGTTTTTAGCTATTGTAAATGGTATTATTTCCATAATTTCCTTTCTGCTTGTACATTCCTGTTGTACAGAAAAGTTGCTGACTTATGTGGATTGATTTTTTATCCTGTATCTTTGCCAAAATAGTTTATTAGGTGTAGGAGTTTGGAGACTGAGTATTTTAGGTCCTTCAGATATAAGATCATGTCATCTGCGAATAGGGATAGTTTGATTTCTTCTTTGCCGATGTGGATCCCTATGATGCACTCCTCTTACCTTATTGCTATGGCTACGGATTCCAGCACTATGCTGAAAAGAAGTGGGGAGATTGGGCATACTTGTCTTGTTCTTGAGTTAGGGGGAATGGTTTTAGTTTCTCCCCATTTAATACGAAATTATCGGTTGGTCAGTTGTATATGGCTTTTATTGTTTTAAGGAATGTTCCATGTATTGCTGTTCTCTCCAGAGCTTTTAATAAGTATGGATGTTGTATTTTGTCAAAGGCTTTTTGGGCATCGACATAGATAACAATGTGATTTCTGGTTTTAGCTCTGTTTATGTGGTGAATTACATTAAATGATTTACGGATGTTGAACCATCCTGGTGTCAGTGGGATGAAGCCTACTTGGTCATGATGTATAATTTTCTTGATCAGTTTCTGGATCCTGTTAGCTAATATTTTATTGAGGAGATTTGCATCTGTGTTATTAGTGATATTGGTCTGTAGTTCTCTTTTTTTGTTGGGTCTTTGCCTGGTTTGGGGATGAGTATAATATTGGCTTCATAGAATGAGTTTGGATTTCTCCCTCTGTTTCTATTTTGCGGAAGAGTTTGCGGAGTATTGGTATTAGCTCCTCACTAAAGGTTTTATAGAATTCATTTATGAATCCATCTGGGCCGGGGACGGGACTTTTCTTTGTTGGGAGGCTCTTGATTACCCCCTATATCTCGTTCTTTTCTTTTTTCTGTGTGTGCCAATCCTGGGCCTTGGACTCAGGGCCTGAGCACTGTCCCTGGCTTATTTTGCTCAAAGTTAGCACTCTACCACTTGAGCCACAGCGCCACTTCTGGCCATTTTCTGTATATGTGGTGCTGGGAAATTGAACCCAGGACCTCATGTATATGAGGCAAGCACTCTTGCCACTAGGCCATATTCCCAGCCCTCATTTGAAGTTATTGGTTTATTTAGTTGATTTATTTCTTCTTGATTCAGTTTGGGCAGGTTATACTTCTCTAAGAATTGATCCATTTCTGTAAAATTATTATTTTTTAGTGAGTAGAGGTTCTGGAAATACTTCCTTATGACTGTTTGAATATAGTGTGCATTTGTTGTAATTTTTCTGTTTGCTTCCCTGATTTTATAGATGTGAGTCTCTTCTCTTCTTTTTTTGTAAGTGTTGCAAGGCATCTGTCAATTTTATTTATTTTCTCAAAGAACCAGCTTTTAGTTTTATTTATTTGTTGAATAGTCTTTCTATTTTCAATCAGATTTATCTCCTCTTTAATTTTGTGATCTCTTTCCACCTCATCATTTTAGATTCGATTATTTCTTGTTTCTCCAGATGCTTTGGTTTCATCGTGAAGTTATTCTCATGCTCTGCTTCCATTTGTTTAATGTGAGTGCTGAGGGCAATGATCTTGCCTCTCAGCACTGCTTTCGCTGTATCCCATAGGTTTCTTTGTGATGTATTTTCATTGTCGTTGTGGCTTATGAATTGGTTAATTTCATCCTTAATTTGGTCTGTGACCCAAGTGTTAGATAACAGTGAAGGCTTTAGTCTCCAAGTATTTGTAGAGCCTCTGTGGTATCCTTTGTTACTGAGTGACCTTGATTCCACTGTGATCAGATATAATACATGCGATGACATCAACACTCTTGTATTTGCTGAGGTTCTTTGTGTGGGCTATGACGTGATCTATTTTGGAGTATGTTCCATGGGCTGCTGAGAAGAATGTGTATTGGGTCCCTGTATGGTGAAAGACTCTGTACAGATCTATCAGATCCATTTGGGATACGGTATTACTTAAGTCTACAGCTCCCTTGCTAATCCTCTGTGTGTTGGATTTGTCTCTTGGAGAGAGTGGAGTATTAAAGTCTGCCACTATGATTGTGTTTGGGTCTCTCTTCTTCTGTAGTTCTGTGAGACTTTGTTTGACAAATTTAGGGCCTCTTTTGTTCCGTGAGTATAAATTTATTAGTGTGATGTCTTGATTCTGCATTTTTCCTTGTATTCAAATGTAGTGTCCTTCTGTGTCTTTTTGAGTTGATTTTAATGAGAAGTCCAGCTTGCCTGAAATCAGGATGGCTACTCCTGACATTTTGGTAGGTGCGTTTCCTTGGAAGTTCTTGTTCCACACTTTTATTCAGAGCCTGTTATAGTCCCTTGCAGTCAGATGGGTCTCTTGAAGACCACAGATAGCAACTTTTTGTTTACGGATCCACTCTGTCAGTCTGCTCCTCTTTATCGGAGAGTTTATACCAATTATATTCATAGAGATCAGGGATAAGTGTGTTTTTTCCCTTCCATTTTCCTGTTAGGCTGTTTTTCCTCTACCTTTTTTCTTGTCTTTATTGAGCTGCTCTTCCTGTTGGGCTCTGTCTATTGTAGTTTCTATCTGTTTCAGTCTGGGGGACCTGTACATTTTCTGTTGAGTTGGGTTCCCTTCTTAGAATTCACTGTAAGGCTGTTTTTTTTATTGACATATTTCTTAGGTCCTCTTAGCCATGGAAAGATTTGGTATTTCCCTCAAAGGTAAATTCTAAGTTTGCTAGATATCTCGTTCTGGTTTGGCGATTGTTGTCCTGGAGGCCTTGGATTGTGTTCTTCCAGGCTCTTTGCGTGTTGTAGGTTTGTGTGGAGAGGTCTTCCATGATTCTCATCTTTTTTCCATTGTAATACAGCTCTTTATTCATTTTGGCCGCAGTCAAAATTTGCTCTTTATTCTTGAGATCTGAGGTCTTGATAATTATGTGCCTAGGCCAGGATTTCTTAGGGTCTGGTCTGCCAGGCATCCTATAGGCTTCTGTTATTTGGGTGAAGTCCCTTGTGAGATTGGGAAAGTTTTCTGCAATAACCCTTTTGAAAATATGTTGTATCTCTCTGCTCTGGTACTCCTCTCCTTCATCTATTCTAATAATATGTAGATTATATCTCTTGTCCTTGTCCTCTAGATCTTGTACTAGTCAGCTCTGGAGTTTGACAGTGTCTTGGAATGTGGTAATCTTCTGGTCCTTATTAGCTGCAACGTCATCCAAAAGAGAGATTCGGGATTCGATATGATAGATTCTTTGTGATGTGGCTTTGAGTGTGGTGTTCATCGATGGCAATGAGCTGTATATGGTTCCCAGATCAGCTCTGATTGTGGTGATTTCTTCTTTTAATTATTTGTGTTTTGAATGTATTTTTGTCCTGCATTTTGTTTCCCAGAATGTTCAGGTTTTCTTTAACGGAGGAGTAGACTGTATACATTTTTTCTTCCATTTCATTCTTGGATTCCTGAAGGTACTTCTAGACTTCCATTGTAAGCTACTGTATCTGTTTTCTGAATTGGGTCCAAGGCTTTCGATCATGTCTTCTATCTTAGTCTCATTTATTTTTTTATTCTCCATCTCCTCCTCGGTCTTACTACTTCTTGGAGCTGGCAAGTTGGCTTGACCTTTCATGAAATTTGTAATATTTCTTTGCGATGTACACATCTGGAGATCTGTACCTCTAGGTGGCGACCTTGACTTGGTTTTCTGCTGGTTCCTGCTGTTCTGTTCATGGGGCCTTGTTTGTGTCCTGGCTGTGGGTTTGAGTTTGGCTGTTGAGCTTTACTGCCCAATGCGTGAGCGTGACCGTCTTGGTTGTTGACGCGGCGGTCACCATCACTGCACTTGGGGGTGGGTAGGTTCTGTATCTTCCTCTGCAGGACTGTGCTCTGCTACTGTATTGTGCTGACCCTTGTGTGCCCCTGTTGGGGGTTTGTGGGTTGTTGATTCAGCATGGTGTGGAGACTTTTCTCTTCTTTGATTCTTTTTTTTTTTTTTTTTTGGCCAGTCTGTGCCTTGGACTCAGGGCCTGAGCACTGTCCCTGGCTTCTTCCCGCTCAAGGCTAGCACTCTGCCTCTTGAGCCACAGTGCCGCTTCTGGCCGTTTTCTGTATATGTGGTGCTGGGGAATCGAACCTAAGACCTCGTGTATCCGAGGCAGGCACTCTTGCCACTAGGCTATATCCCCAGCCCTTCTTTGATTCTTTTCCCACTAGTTTCTGTGAGTCAAGAGAGATCACCTCTCAGATTGAGAGGTGCTGCAGAGGGGCGGCTCTCCTATCTGTGCGAAGTGTTCCTGTCAGAGCAGGTGTTGCTGTTGAGGGGTGGCCTGCCCACCTGCGCAGAGTGCGCATATTATAGCAGGCGCAGTTGCTGAGGGGGAAGCATGCCCACTTGTGCACTCCCGCGGGGGTTTGGGCAGGAGACCCTGCTGCTGGAGGGCTAGCACGCTGAACCCGGATAGCCCTCTGGGGGGCACGTGCATGTGTGTTCTAGTGTTTCTTTTGGGGGCATACTGCCCCGAGTTGTTGGAAGATGCTAGTGCCCTCTCGCAAATCTACTGTGGGGGCAGTATGTGTGGTCCCCAGCAGGTTTCAGTGTGTGGATGTGGGTTGGTACCCACAAACTCTGGGCCTCCGCTGTGAGGTAGGGGGAGTGTCTTAAGGCCCAGGTGTCCGTGCTGGGATGGTATTGCACACCAGCAAGCCTGTGTTTGTTGGTCAAGAAGTCCGCGTGAGTTTTGGGAAACTGTCTCATGTCTCCACTAGTCCAATATTCACAAAACTATTTCATCAAAATTTCTGCATTTCCATAAGTTATTCCACTTCATCAACATAGAAGCGATTTAAGTAGAAATAATTAAACAAAAACTTCCCCCAAAAGACGAATAAAATCTAGATAAAACTCCTTTTTCCTCTCTGAGTCATTAATTTCTTAGGAAATAAAAATAAAACAAAAATATTCTACCCATTGATTATAGAACTATTGTATTTACTCAAACATGGAAAGGCTCAAACTCATACAATCGTGGTGGCTGACGAAAATGGGACTTAAATTTTAAGAAAATAAAAGCTGATGTATTGAAAATGCAGACCTTGGACACCTCTTTGTCACCTAGCCAAAGAAGAGTGTGATATTATACTGGAACTAAATTAAAAAGTGTGGCTAATTTATCATATCTAGTAGCACTTTGATAAAGAACAACAACTACTAGGGGACAGATTAAAACTGGCACCCACCCAGTGGCTCACACCTATTATGCTATCTCCTCAGGAGAATGAGATCTGAGGATTTCAGTTCAAAGCCCAAATGGACAGAATAGTCTGTGAGACTCTTTTCTCCAGTTATTCTCCCAGAAGTCTGAAGTGAATATGTGGCCCAAGTAGTAGAGTACTAGCCATGGGCAAATAAAAAAAAAGCTCATGGACAGTAAACAGTCCTTGAGTTCAAGCTGCAAGATTGGCACTAAAAAAAAAAAAAGAAATTAAAGGAAGAGCTCTGTGCACTTTGTGTGTAGGCATTCACAAA
The DNA here is from genome assembly GCF_023159225.1 of Perognathus longimembris pacificus. NCBI lineage: Eukaryota > Metazoa > Chordata > Mammalia > Rodentia > Heteromyidae > Perognathus > Perognathus longimembris. The sequence continues at coordinate 7,329 of NW_025960806.1, read as the reverse complement.
GAGTGAGGCCAATGGAAGATATTCTTAGGAGAAGATCACAAAGGCACAATAGTTGTTTGCACCTTATCACATAAAATGCTATTTACTGAAATAAATTCAAGTAAATGTAAACAAAGTTTTAGGAATTTTTTTGGTTGCTGTTTTTGTCTTCTTTCCTTTGGTTCTTGTTCATTCAGTCATTGTGTTTATGAGTGTAAGTGGGGGAACAGACATGGAGGGATCAAGGGTAAAGAAATGAAGTGGTAGAACTTGATGGAAACTATGTTGAAAAGGACGAATAAAAATTGTGGTTGGGCAGAAATGAACCCACAGGACTATGCCTACTTAATCTTTGATAAAGGAGCTAAAAATATAGTCTGGAAGAAAGTCAGCCTCTTTAACAAATGGTGCTGGCAAAACTGGTTCAACACATGCAACAAACTAAATCTAGATCCTTATATATCACCCTGAGCCAAAATCAATTCCAAATGGATCAAAGACCTAGCAACTAATACAGATACCCTGAAAACACTAAAGGAAGGAGTAGAAGAAACACTTGGGGTCCTTGACACAGGACAGAACTTCCTTAAAATAGACCCAGAAATGCTACAAATCAAAGAAAGGATGGACAAATGGGACTGCAACAAACTGCAGAGCTTCTGCACGGCAAATGACATAGCTCACAAGATAAACAGAAAGCCCACAGATTTGGAACAGATCATTACTGGCCATACAACGGACAAAGGCCTCATATCTAAAATATATGCAGAACTAAAATAATTACATTCCTCCAAAACAAAACCGCTAATAACCAATAGCCCCCGTATCAAGTGGGCTAAAGACTTACAAAGAGACTTCTCTGATGAGGAAATGATAATGGGCAAGAGACATATGAAAAAGTGCTCTACATCACTAGCCATAAAAGAAATGCAAATGAAAACAACATTGAGGTTCCATCTCACCCCAGTAAGAATGTCCTATATCAAGAAAACAACAATAACAAATGTTGGAGGGGATGTGGCCAAAAGGGAACCCTCCTTCATTGTTGGTGGCAATGTAAACTGGTTCAGCCACTCTGGCAAGCAGTATTGAGATTCCTCAGATGGCTAAACATAGAGCTTCCCTATGACCCAGCAGCCCCACTTTTGGGCATCTACCAAAAAGACCACAAACAAGAACACACTAAAGCTACCAGCACAACAATGTTCATCGCAGCACAATTTGACAAAGCTAGAATTTGGAACAAACCCAGTTGCCCCTTGGTAGATGAATAGACTCTGTGTGTTGGCATACTGGTGATTTGAACACTTCACACACTGCTCAATGTCTGGTGAGGATGTCAAGTAACAATTATTTATTTTTATTTTCAGTATTTAATAGCAAATTCGAATGTCCCTATATAGCGTTACTTCTGATATGTCAATCCTTCCTGCGTAAGTGAAATCGTACCATAGATCATCACACATATTCAGTATTATTGTTATGTCTTCATTATGTTCTGAAACTCAAACACACATTCTCTTTTTTTCAGGGTGATAAGTTTCTTTCTTTTTTTTTTTTACTTACAGTTGCTATCACACAGTATGTCTTGTCATTACTAGTATCCTAGAAATAATTTCCTGCATCTCTTCCTGCTGTCTTATTATACATCTTAAACCCCACATTCAAATGGGTGGATAGTACAGCTTGCACTTTCCCGTAGGTCTCAGTGCAGTATAAATAGGATCCCTGTGGCCCTTCCTTGTACTTGTACTTGTTACTCCTATTCACTTGTGGGCAACAGAGATTCATATCGTTTTTGAAGCTAGGGTCATGATATTGACAGCACTTCTACCTGCTTCTTAACATCATACCCACACTAGGGCACTTGCTGACATAACTATGCATGATCTTTTTTTTGTGTGGACTCAAGATAATTTTGGGAAAATGGACATATTGTCCTTGAAAAGATTTTGACCATAATATAATAAAAATTAACATTATACTACTGAGAAGTTGAATAAACTATGGTATGACGAAGTAAAATTGAATAGTGTAGGACATGCATACAACACAGTAGAAAACAATCGTATATATAATTCAGAGCCCATGGTTTGGTTTTTGTTATTGTTATTGTTGTTGTTTTCCCTAAGGAGCTGTCTCACCCATTGCTGCCATTAAATTAATAAGTACAGGAAGGAAGAATTTGATTTTGTAATCCTATTGTGCAACAGTTTGCACTGACCTGCATGAATTTGGGAGACATTTGAAGGTAGTAGCGCTTCCTCCCTAAGCCATGAACTTACCTGTCCCCTTAGCCACCTCATCCTCTGACAAGGAGTACAATCAAAGCAACAGGCAGCATTTCCCTCCTGGGGGATTTTCGGAATCCAGGACCACAACTCTCATTGCAGACAGAGTGGGGAGGCTGAGGAAAATCGGATATTTTTGTGTAACTATTCGGACTTTTACCCAAGAGTCATAAAATTCCGTTGTTTTAGAGAATGGGATTATTATGCATAGTACTTGTGTGCATCTAATTCCAATGGGTTAATTGAATGGTGTTATAGATTCCACATCACTTGATGGCTGAATGATTATGTGCTTTATCTTTGATCTGCGTTCAACTGAACTGTTGAGAAGTTTGAGACCCTTCTGTTTGTTTCTTTTTTTCCCAAACTATTTTATTGTAAGGGTTATGTAAAGAGGGCTTAAAGTTACATAAGTATAGAAATGAGAAGTGTGAGACATTTAAAAGCCGACATTACAGGTGAAAAAAGTAAATACTAGTGCCAGCCCAATGTAGAATTAATCCTTGAATTAATTTCAGTAAATATTTGTTTTCTATTCATATTTAGCCAGAGCCAGTCACCAGCGAAAAGGAAATCTTGAATGAGGGGGGACAGGAAAAAGAGAAGGAAAAATACAAGACAAGAGAAAAAAGACAAGAGACAAAAATGGGGTTGGGAGGTCTGCAACTTAAGATTGTATCTCAAGACTGAAGCCCGGATTATTCTTAACTTCCAGCTTATATGCAGTTTTGGAGCAAGGGAATAGCAAAGGGTTGCTAAAATTCAAGAACACAAAGAGGCATTGAAGTTTGCAACATTTGATGGCAGTAAACAAAGGATGAGGTTGATTAGCATAGGAATGTACTCCAGTGGACATATTAAAGCAATTCCAGGTAGGGTCAGAGATACTAGTAAAAAAATGTCCTTGTACTTAGCATATCCTTGTGATAGCAACACAGCCAGAGATCAAAGTGAGAATAACTGCTGGCTCCACTCCCGATATAATCTTTGAAATGGTTAAGGGCAAACAGAAGGAATTTAAAGGAATACTGTTAGGTAAAGCCCAGATCTCCCTTTTATGGGGTGATGTGAACCTCATGTCTATCGTATATTCTGCATACTTTTCCAGTGTCCATGTGGTGACCATTTTCTCACACAGGTGTGTACAATGATTCCTTTCCCCAAACATGCCTAAGTAGTAGGCTAACAAATGATTGAATGAAACCTCCACAGGAGGAAGCAAAATAGACCTTTCAACCCCTTAAAGTGAGACCTGGGGTACTTTCTCACAGTGTTAGCATACCAGTAAGAAACATGCAATATGTTTTCTGTTGATTGAGAATAACTGAATCAACATTTACAAATAAATGAGTTTTGTTTTTTTTTTACGTTGGTGCTGATTTTGTGGCTTGAACTCAGGTCTGGGCACTGTCAGTGAGCGGTTTTCCTCAAGTTAGCACTCTACCAACTGAGGCACAGCTCCACCTGAGCTTAGTAATAGTTAATTGAGGTAAGAGTCTCTCAGAATTTTGTGCTAGGTTTGGCTTTAAACTAAAGTGTAATCTTGGATCTGAGGATGTCAGCTTCTGAGTGGATAGCTGAATTACTGGCAAGAGCCACCAGTACCCAACCATGCTGTTTTGCTGATGCGATGAAGGCAAACCTCTCAAGTATTACTGTTTGGACTATCTTCAAACCATGATATTCAGATCTCAGCCACCTTAAAATCTATTACAACAGGAGTAAGTTGTTGGCATCCAATCAGGAATACATTTTTTTCCTTTGGCAGTCCTGGAGCTTGAACTCAGGGCCTGGGAGCTGCCCCTGAGCTTCTTTTCCTCAAGGGTAGCACTCTGCCACTTGAGTCACAGTGCCACTTCCAGCCTTTTCAGTTTATATGATAGTGAGAAATCCAGCCCAGGACTTCATGCATGCTACCACTAAGCCCCATTCCCAGCCTTCAATCAGGCATACATTTTAAAGGTGAATTTTGATTACTCATTTGTCCTTAATGGCATTACAATTAAAGCCCAAACACCTCTGTAGTTGCTATCGACCACTCTACCATATCTTCAGAGAAAGGCAGTTGATGACCATGTAGAGCATATGGAGAAAACATTCCCACTTTCACCTCAAGTTGAAGACCTTCGGAAAAATTCCAAATGTTCACAATGTCATAGTCTGCCTCCAAATTTCTTTTCTCATCCAAAATCACTCGATCACCAGTGGGATTGTGAAATTGGGTGTTCTTCAGATAAGGGTGCAGCTAAAAGAGGCACATCATCTTATGTTGAAGTATCTTCCAGAGTTAAGACTGAAAACTTGATCTAAGAAAGCTCAACGTCTCATTAAATCTCTTATTTATAATTTAAGAATAGAATAGGCATCTAATAAAATATCCCAGAAGGAAATCTTTGTAGGAATAAAAATAATCTTTCTGGGTCCTGGTTGCTCAGAAAGGAGTGAGAAGGCCTATTGTGAGGAGAAACTAATTCTACATATAATCATGAATGAAGCAATTCTCAATTGCCAAAGCAACATATTGCCAAAGCCACTAATTTTATGAATGACTCTAGTTTGGGCTTGTTATATTTTTAATACCATAGTAGAATGGAACTTGGTCATTTATGAAAATTCTGGGTAATTCTGTTCACCCAGATCTGCTTTACCATTACATAACAAACTCATAGGTTAAAAGTGAAGTTACAGTTTCCAAAGCATCAGTGATATATGTGGAAGTGATTTGTAACTGAAAATCTTTGCAGAACATGGAATTCATTTCATCCTTGTCACTGTGCTGCTTTGTTTTAGAGTGCTTACTGGAACTGAAAAATAAATTTAGGCAGTGAGGGAATGGAAAATATCAAGCTGAGATGTCAGGGCCAGAGAAATTAAGCTTGAAAATTCATTTATTCATTGGAGAATGGCAATGTTGGAAGAAAAGAACGTGCATTTTTTAAGTGATAGTATCAAGCATATAAAACTCAGAGATGACCTCTGAGCTTGAGATTCATGCTTGAAACATGGTTTTTAATTGCTGCTTCCCTGTGGTAGAAGTTATATTAGTTAATTTGTTATTAAAACTCATTTTTTTAATTTAATGTAAGGAAAGAGCCTTTAAAGCCAGTGCTTTAAAAGGTCCCATGTATGAGTATACATTTTCATTGCTTGTTTTTACCTCGGTAAACATTTTTTCATAAATGACATGAGAGCTATAGGCTTCTCATTTCAGAGTTGAGTTTAAAGCTATTTTCATAAGTAAATTACTTATTCTCCTCTATTTCATTCATGCACTTTTATAAAACAAACTGTATAAAAGAAACTAGCCAGCTCTTCATGCAGATCTTTTACAACACAGGGGTAGATTTTCACAATCACTGCTGAATTTCTTTAGTAGAAAAATCCATATAATAGGACAGATTTTGGTTCCAAGTGTACTATGGATTCATCACAATAAAACTCATTCTTAATATAATTTGTATTAATTCAAGAATGAAAACATTTTTAACTCCCAAAAACATGGTTTTGTTGAAGTTTACATAAAGATTGCAGATACCTCAAGAAATTCAAGCTACCTGGGCTAGTGCCTCATATTTCTAATCCTATCTTGTCATGAGGCTGAAATCCTAGGGTCTTGTGTCAAAGGCAGTTGTGAAAGAAAACTGCATGACACTCGTATCTGCACTTATCCAACATAAAGCCCTAAGTGAGGTGTGGCTCAAGTGGTAAACCATCAGCCTTTTGGAGAAAAGACAACCAAGAGGTGAAAGCTAGCCAAACACTGGTGGCTCATACCTGTAATCCTAGCTCCTTCAGAAAGACGAATATGAACAGGAGAAATTTCACATATGAGAGAGAAAAAAAATGATGTCAGACATCATAAAATGGCAATAAATAGAGTGGATGACTATTATCAAAGTATGTGCTATGTGGGGCGAAACTGAAATACGAACCCGAGAGTTGGCACACGTACCATATTGTATTAATGTGTAGAAACATTTTAGGAATATCACTGGATGATGAGTTGAGCCAAATCTCTCACCTACTGATGATATCTGATTGCATTGGCTGTGTATCTACATGCTAACCCTCATGGATAAATACTGCTATCTGTCATCAAGACTGTGCATAATATTTTACCGACCCCAGACAATACTGCTTTTTATATCTGTAGGTCCTTCAGAAATATTCACTTGTTTACACTGTAATACTCACTGTGTCTATTGCAGCACATGAACACAAGTATTCAAACATACATTGAGACACTAAGAAAGACCCGGGTATAAGAAAAAAGAAGACACAGGTGCCCGTGTTGTAGCCTTAGCTACTCGCAAGGCTGAGATCTGAGGATCATGTTTTGAAGCCATCTTGGGCAGAGATGTCTGTGGGACTCCTATCTTCATTTAACAACTAAACACTGCCAGATATGGAGTTGTGGCTCAAGTGGTATAGCAGTAGTATTGACAAAATTAGCTCACAGAGAGTGCTCAGGATAAGGACATCTATCTTCTATAGCAGGGAAGAGGCTTGTAATGTGGGCAGCCAGTGTAGTTACATTGTCACATAGAAGCAATGACATTTGTTTTTGCAATAGGTATCAAATAGGCTGCCAGATATTTTAAGTTTTGTAGAGCTACTTTTCATTTCTTTTCTTTGTTTATGTTTTTTATATAGGCATTGATGAGTGGCACCATTTGGTGCAAACAAAACTTCTAGGAAATGCTTGTGCATAAGCAAAGCAAAATATATCATAAGCAGATAAACTTCTCCCATAAGAGATCATTGATAATGCTTGGTAACTCTTGGATTGTGGAGTATAACTGACATAAAATAAATTATTCAGACCATAGTTAGAAAAACAGAAAATACTGCTCTCTCTCTACATACACACACACACACACACACACACACTCACACACACAGAGAGACAGACAGAGAAACAGACAGACAGAGAGACAGACAGAGATAGAGACAGAGAGAGAAAGTTCATCATATTTGAATCCAAGTTTAGGCTTTGTCCTTGATTGGCTAGAACTCTACCACTTAAGCAATAGTTCCCCTTCCAAATTTTGATGAGTTA
>NW_025960805.1:0-28407 GCF_023159225.1 Perognathus longimembris pacificus | reverse complement strand
GTGACCCCATCTCTCTTGCTGTGGGGAATAGAATGGAAAAGCGATTTGGGGGTTCATGAATCAAGATCCTTGCAACGCGAGCCCCCCCACTTTGGCCCTGCCGTTCCATGTCCGGGATCTGTCTTCAGGAAACAATGTAAAATACAAACGGAAAAGCTTAAGGACACCAAAGCGATGCACGCCAGGGTCATTTGTAAAGAGTGAAGAATTGAAAGTAATTAAGTGGCTGACAGTAAGAGGGTGGCTAAGAAAATGAGGCGATAGCATTATGACAGAACACTAAGTAGCCTCCAAAATGATGTTTACCAAGTTTTATAAAAAGCATGGGGGGGGGGCAGGGGGGAGAAGGGCCTCGTGCTCATGCTAGGACGACATTCAAGCAAAACAGCCGCAGGAGAAACGCTAGCGAAGGCCGCCATCAAAATTGGAAAAGACACAGAAAACACTGGAATTATCAACCTCTTCCCAGCTACCGTCTTGGTTGTTTATTCCAGTGGTTTCTCACTTTCTGCCAACTTTTCCACGGTTCCCCCCCCCACCCCATCCCAACTATTCGACTGCTTTCAAAAATCAGGGGAAAATGTGGAAGTTACGTACGATGTTATAGCTTGTCTTTTTTAGAAGTCATTTCATAGAGACAGATCGAGGATGGAAGAGAAAGAAGGGAGAGACAGGAGTAAGGGAAGAGCCTGCTTCTACCTGTCTTTGCAGAATAACTGTGTGCATGTGGCACACAGGTCCTGGGTCTTGAACTCAGGGCCTGCGCGCTGTCTCTGAGCTTTTCCCTCTCAAGGCTGGCGCTCTACCACTTGAGCCGCAGCGCCACTTCTGGCTTTTTTTTTTTTTTTTTTGGTGCTGGTTCATTGGAAATAAGACCCTCATGGACTTTCCCGCTCTGGGCCGGTTTCCAACTGTGATCCTCAGCTGTCAGCCCCCTGCGTCGCTGGGATGCCAGGCGGGAGCCACCGGCGCCCGGCATTTATGAAACTCCTCCAAGCCCGCGTGTTCTAGCGAACGGACAATTCGAGTCCATCGAAAACGCGTACCCGGCACGAAGTCGAGCACAGACAAACCCATCTGGGGTCCCACAGTGCGGCTCTTGACTTCCAGAAATCACATAATGTGAATCATTTGGAAGGGATTATTTCTGCGGGCGTGTGAGTCATGGTCTAATTTTAGGTCACCGGGTTTATTTCCGAGCCTGCTCTCTGACTCGCGTGCATCAGAAGGCACGGGCCCCGCATGTGTCTGACGCGTGGGATGCCGGCCTGATAGTGGGCAAGAAAGAAGCCCCCCCCCACCCCCCACCCCAGGTCGCCCCACAGCTGATTCGGCCCAACCCACCTCTCTCCCTATGGGAGGGAAAACTGAGGCCACGGCGAGGAGGAGCTGTGACACGGGAATGCTGTCATCTACATGGGAGGCAAAGCTCCAGAAAAATCAATCAATCAATCAATCAATCAATCAGCACAAGGAGAAAACTAAAGCCAAATGGGCTAGGGGTGGGGTTCAAGGGGCGGAGGGTTTGACTAGCAAGCACAAGGCCTTGAGTTCAAACCCAGTAACACACACACACACGCCACACACACAAAGGAGAAACTAAGGCAACGTCTGCTTTGCTGGCGTTTCGAAAACCAGGGTGGCTCTTTCCGAAATCTGAAAGCCAAGAATTCCAGAACCGTGTGGAAAACGAACTTGACAACCTGGTGGGCATCAAACCTCCATCCTCCCCTCTCCACCTTCCACACTGCTGGGACTACAGGCAGGCGCTACTGCACCCTGCATAACTTCTAAGTGGATTATTTGGGGTTTTTTTTTTTCCATGCCAATCCTGGGGGCTTAAACTCGAGGCTTGGACCCTGGTACCCGAACTTTTCTTTTTCAAAAAAAAGAAGTGTATTTTTTTTATGTACTTTATTGTTACTGTTAGGTGGGGTAGAGTGGGATTACAAGAACACACTACGTGGAAAATCTCCAGCAGGACAGTGGGACGGTTCCACACGCGTCCCCAACGCGAACCTCATGTCCAACGCCACGGTGACGACTTCCACAAACCACACACACACACACACACACACACACACACACACACACACACACACCCCCGATTCCAGCAGCCAGGCACCAGTGCTCCCTCCTGTCATCCCAGCTATTCGCGAGGCTGAGATCTGAGGTTACTGGCCATGGGTTCCATCCCTTCACAAAGCCCACGCCACCTGCAAAGGCAGAGCAGGGATTCGAACCCTGGGCCAGCCCGGGTCTCCGCCACGGAGGCGGGGTGACTGGCTGCCCCCCGGTCTCCCGGAGGAGGATGTGTGTGCGTGGAGGGGTCCTGGCTGCATTCCTCCACGCGCTCTGGAACATTCCCCACCCGTGGCCGTCGCGAGAGCACTGAGAACTCCCCCGCCGACGCCGCCGCGGCAGGTGCGGCGGGAGGGAGACTCATTCTCCTCGTTTTACAGACGAGAAAACTTAAAATCCATCAAAGTCAATTAACTCGCCTCGGGCCACACTGCAGCTTCGCAAGTAGCAGCAGATTTAGACTCCGCCTGAACTCAGAATACACAGAGGAGGATGGGGGGGAGGGGAGAAAGCAGAAGGAGGGGAGGAGGAGGAGGAGGAGGAGGAGGAGGAGGAGGAGGAGGGGTGGGGGAGGAGGAGGAGGAAGGGAGGGGGAAGGAGGAGGAGGAGGGGGAGGAGGGAGGTCAATGCCGAGATCCAGGTTTGAGATCAGCCTGGGCAGGGAAAGTCCCGTGAGACTCTCATCTCTAATAAACCAAAGAGCTCACGATGGAGCACCCGCCTTGAGTAGAAAACACCAAAGGGACCCAGGCCCTGAGTTCGCATTCCAGGTTGGGGCACAGCCACCCACAAATTCAGAGGCGCTTGACTGAGCTCGGGGTCTCACACGCTCAGTTACTCGAAACTATCTGGCGACATCAGTTCAAAATGCATGCATTTCGGTCTCTCGGCATTGACCAGGCCTCTTGGATCTGTTTGAGGTATCTTCCTCCTTCTAGCGCTGTTCGTGGATACAAACACAAGCATCTGGACGCGCAGAGACGCCCCAATGTCTTAAGTATACAAAATTCACAACGGTCCTGTGCTCCCCACTCAATTCAACGTTGCGATCATGGTGATGTGTGGTCAAGGAAAAGGCTGTGGGATTATTCCTTTAAAGAGACTCTTGGCGGAAGGCCGTGAGAGAAAGCAAGCGACAGGTACAGAGTTCACGTCCCGGTCTTGGATCAAAAGAAAAAAAAATAGAAGCGAATGATTCTAATCCCAGAACATGTTTGCTTTTCAACCATGGCTTTGGGCAGAACGTGTGTGTGTGTGTGTGTGTGCGCACACACATGCACACCAAACAGACACAAAGAGAAGAAGGTCGCGTGCTGAAGATCTAGCCTGTTAGGAATCAGCTCCATCTTTCTAGTCACTCTCAGATGGTGGATTTGAACTCGAGACCCTGGCTCCCAAGGCAAATCTGCCTCCCTAGCACACTGGCAAGTCCCAACGCGGGATGGATGGACAGAGCTCTGTCCCTCTCCTCCTGACTCACGCCCACTTCCATCCCCGGAGACACCAAAGGATCATTTATACCCCACCCCACCCCCCGACCCGTGACAGCACCCAATGCGTGCGGGACGACGTTCACAAATCCTGCCCCGCGAAGCTCAACACCGCCGCTGCCGCTCAGCACGCGCTGGGTGAATCGCTTCGAGACGCGGCTCCACGCCTGTGATCGCCCGGGCACAAGCGCCCCAGGGTACCGGGTGCCGGCTGGGCGGTGGATGGAAAGTGAGCCGCACAAAGTGCCCTGAGTCCACACTCCAGAAAAGGGGCGCGCCTCTCCTCCCGTCTCCCCCTCCAGCCTTCCGCACGCTCACCGAAGGACCGAGCGTTGGTGTGTGTGTGTGTGTGTGTGTGTGTGTGTGTGTGTGCGCTCATCTTGGGACCCAGCGCCGGAGGATCCAAGTGACTCAGAGTGCAAGCCCTGAGTTCAAGCTCCACTATGGAGGGGAGAGAGGGAAGGAGGGAGGGAGGAGGGAAGACGGTACCAGCAGGACAGATAAGAAAGTGCATAGGAGAAAGGATTAAAAGCTGACAGCAGAGAGGAAGGGTGCCATTGTCCAAAAAAGAAATGTACTCACCACTTATGTAACTATAACCCCTTTGTACATCACTTTTATAATAACAATAAAGAAAATTAAAGTCAAGTGCCAGGGGCTCATGCCTGTAATCCTAGTTACTCCAGAGACTGAGATCCGAGGGTTGGGGGTTCAAAACCAACCAGGGTGGATAAGTCCCCTGTGAGACTCTGATCTCCAATGAACCACCAGAAAACCAGGAGTGGAGCTGTGGCTCAATGGGGCAGAGCGCCAGCCTTGTACAAAAAAAAAAGCTCAGAGACAGCCGCCCAGACCCTGAGTTTATGCTCCACCACCGACCCCCCCCCAAAAAAAATCGTTTTAATAAAGGTTCTCAGCAGTTACTGTGCTTCATCGAAATATCAGAAGAACGTGAGTTTGAACACACCATCATGTTTGACTGGCTAGAGATTACTGGACAGGAATTCATTATTAATCGTTTATTTTTTTTTTTACACCACCTCTTCTTTTTGGTCGAGAAAACATCATCACATTATGTGGGGAGACAATGACACCCCAATAAATCCAGTGCCGCACTGAACACTGGATGCAGAGCCGACTTCTGGGGAAGTGCGGCCTGCGTGCGCTCCGTGGGGAGGATTCCCATAACCCGAGATTCTCTCCCACAGTCTCCGCGAGCCAAACCCCTTGGAACCTGACGGACCGCGGGGGGTCCCAGGGCTCAGACCTGATGACTATCAAACACCTCCTCAGCGTCCCCCAAGAACCGCGTGCTGCCCATCGAGGGCGTGTGGAAAGACCTCTTGTAAACCCTCCAGGACACACGCACGTGCGCGCACACACACACACAGCCCCGTGTCTCCTTCCAGAATCTTTGTGACAATCTGGGTCCAGCTAAGGCCAGGGGTGAGCCAGGATGGGAAGGGAAACGGAACGGCGACTGCCAGGGAATAAGGGGGGGGTGGGGGGAAGCACAAGAGTCTCATGGACTTTCCTGCCCGGACTGGCTTTGAACCGGGATCCTCAGCGCTCAGCCTCCTGAGTAGCTGGGATGACGGGCAGGAGCCACAAAGCCTGGCCCGAGGCATTTTTCTTTTTAGCAGAATGTCTCAGTGTGAGCCCTAGGCAGATCCCCTCAGCTTTTAGGGTACGTTGGGGCCAGTCCCGCAACGCCACTCGAGACGTGGCCGGTGTCTCCCGCTTCCGTCTCCCGGCCTCCTTCCCCAGGCCTTTGCTCCATGTTTTTCCAAATCCTTACTCACAATCATGCCTCAGTGCCTTGACATGCGTGCTCAATGGTCCTCCCCCCCCAACACCCCCGGCTCCCTCCACCCCAGCTTCTCCAAATCCAAGTTAAGCGTCACCCTGGCTCAGAGGAAATTTCCCATGCTCCATTCTGCCCCAGTCTGCCTCTGACCCCCTCCCCCCCCCCCAAAACCCCTGGCCTGATAGCCACCATGTACAGGGAGCTCAGGAAACCAATCCCACCCCCAATCTAATAAGCCAATCACTAAATGGGCAAGGGAGCTAAGAGAGAGATTTCTCAGAAGAAGAAGTAAATACAAATGGCACAAAGAAACACATGAGGAAATGTTCACCATCCCTGGCCTTTAGAAAGGAAATGCAGATCAAAAACAGCGCTGCGATTCCATCTCACCTCAGTTGGAGTTGGCCAATATTCTGAATTCAGACAGCAACAAACGCTGGTGGGAATGTAAACTAGGACAACCACTCTGGAAAGCAGTCTGGAAGTTCCTCAAAAAACTCTCAACATAGACCTTCCCTACGACCCAGCCATACCGCTCCTAGGCATCTACTCTGAGCGACAGGGGTCCAGGATACGACAAGGACAACTGCACCTCCATGTTCATCGCTGCACTGTTCACAACAGCCAAGAAATGGAAGCAAGCCAGATGCCCCACTACAGACGAATGGATCCCCCAAAAAATGTGGTGCCTGCCACAATGGAATTCTACGCAGCCATTGGAAAGGATACATGAATGGCTTTCGCGGGGAAATGGACAGGACTAGAACAAATAATGTGGAGCGAGACAAGCCAAGAACAGAGAGACAAACGGCGCATGGTCCTCCCCGATAGGCGGGTGTTAGAATCAAATTGCAAAGAGATAATGACAAAGCAAACAGGACCCGAGATACCAATGCACAGCGAGACCAAAACAAAAAGGACAGCCTTGGGAGAAAGGCACCAAAAGGGAAGACCAGGCACTACTTCATAGGTACCTAAAATAACATACAGACTGCAAAGAACCCCAAAGATAAGGAAACAAAGGGCCTCTTCTTAATGAGTCTTATGGTATTTCCAGGCCCCTTTATTCTTGACCTCATCGACGGTGTATCCATGTGCACATCTGGGGGAAGCTGGGAGAACGGTGCAGAATGAGCGCAAAGTGGGTGAAAAAATACAGCCCAGGGGCCCATCCGCTGCACTGGACATTGATGAAAGTGAACCAAGCAAATCAAGGCAGAGGGATGGAGGCACAGGAGGCTCAGCCCGGGCGGGGCGGGAGGGAAGACGGGATGGGACCTGAGAGTCTGGTCCCTGGGCCCCAGAAACGATCTTTCCCCAGTTGGGAGGCCTCCCTCCAGCTGCTCTGCGGCCCTGGACCACCTCCGAACCAGAGAGGCCCTCGCTGAGAGTCAGGAACAACCAGCACCCCACTCCAACTCTGGTCCCTGGGCCCTTCTAGCCACGGAGAAACTGAGTCACCGATCACAAGCAAATGGACACCCGTGACCCCTGGCTACGGACCGAACATCAGGAGTCTCCAGGCCACCTCCATTTCTCGGCCAAGTAAAACCTGCCGTCGGTCTGTCCAGCAAGACATCCCCAAAGCCTTTTGGTGCCTCTATTCGGACTCTGGACCATCGCCCACGTTGGCCCTGGCTCAGAACAAAGCTGAAACGGCCCAACAGTGATTCCCAACACCCCTTCCATCATGAGGCACCGCGTTCTGGAACATGTGGGTAGATTCGCCCTCGCTCCTCTGTGCCCTATACTTGGGGGACTTCGAGACTTGACCATCACCCCCCAGACTCCACCCATGTGACACAAGTCAGCAGGGGAGGCTCGGAAAGGGGCAGAGGTCGCCAGGCCCTGGTGGCTCACGCCTGTCACCCTAGCTACTCAGGAGGCTGCAGTCTGAGGATCTTGGTTCAAAGCCAGCCTGGGCAAGGAAAATCGAGGAGACACTTATCACCAATGAACCAGCAAAAAAGAAAAAGAAAAAATGGATTATGGAGCTGGGGCTCAAGTGGTGGAGCATGAGCCATGGTTGACAAAAGTTCAGGACTAGCACCCAGGGATGGTCACAAAAAGAAGGAAAGAAGGGAAGAGAGAGAGACAGGGAGGGAGGGAGGGAGGGAGGAGGGAGGGAGGGAGGGAGGGAGGGAGGGAAGGAGGGAGGGAGGGAGGGAGGGAGGGAGGGAGGGAGGGAGGGAGGGAGGGAGGGAGGGAGGGAGGGAGGGAGGGGAGAGAGGAAACAGAAGGAGAAGGGCAGTCTCGGGTTGCACAGGAAGTGCTCTGGGTGGAGGTTTCCGGGGAGGGGCCAGGGGTCTTTCTGACTATCAGATCCCTGTCATTTCCGTTTCACTGGGTGAAAAATTCCACAAGAATTCTGTTACCTCACGATGGTTAAAAAAACAATCCGATCTTGCCAAGATCAGATTCCAAGAAGCAATAAAGAATATTAAGTTAGCTTTCATTGCAAATGAGGGCGTTGGTTAGCTCTGAAGTCAGAAACAGCCAGGAGGGCCCCCCCCCATGACCGCGCCGGCCTTCCTCCCCACCCGCGAGCCGCTCCCCCAACCCTTCGCGCCACGCGGCCCAGGCCACGGCAAAGCCCATGACGCGCTGTCCCGCGGAAGAAGGGGAGGGCGGATGCAAACGTCGCATCGGATCTGCAGACACCGCACACGGAACGTGGCGCCGATCCGCCACGGCAGCGGGCTCCCTTGGTAGGGTGTCATCCAGCGAGCGAAAGCGTTAGGTACTGAGTTCAAGTCCGGATCTCAGAGAAGAAGGAGAGGAGGAGGAGGAGGAGGAAGAGGAGGCAGGAGGGGGGGAGGAGGAGGAAGAGGAGGCAGGAGGAAGAGGAGGCAGGAGGGGGGGAGGAGGAGGAGGAGGAAGAAGAGGAGGGGGGAGGAGGAAGAGGAACAAGAGAAGGAGGAGGAAGAGGAGGAGGAAGAAGAAGAGGTGAAAGAGAAGAAGAAAGAGGAGAAGGGTAGAGGAGGACGTAGAGGAGGAAGAGGAGCCAGGAGGAGGAGGAGGAAGAGGAGGAGGAGGGAGGAGGAGGAAGAGAAGTCAGGAGGAGGAGGAGGAAGAGGAGGAAGAGGGAGGAGGAGGAAGAGGAACAAGAGAAGGAGGAGGAAGAGGAGGAGGAAGAAGAAGAGGAGAAAGAAGAAGAAAGAGGAGAAGGGTAGAGGAGGACGTAGAGGAGGAAGAGGGGGAGGAGGAGGAGAGGAGGAGGAGGAGGTAGAGGAAGAAGAGGGGAGGAGGAGGAGAGGAGGAGGGAAGAGGAAGATGAGGAGGAGAGTAGGAGGAGGAAGGGGAGGAGGAAGAGGAGGGAGGAGGAAGAACAAGAGAAGGAGGAGGAAGAGGAGAGGAAGAAGAGGAGAAAGAGAAGAAGAAAGAGAAGGGTAGAGGAGGAGGAGGAGGAAGAGGAGGAGGAGTAGAGAATGATACCTGCTCCAGGGGATAATTGGGCATGAATTTACAGACCAACACCCAAGGCCTGGGTGCTTGCTGTCCCTGAGTTTTGTGCTCCAGGCCGGTGCTCTACCACTTGAGTCACAGCTCCACTCTGAAGCTTTTTTTTTTTTTTTTGCTGGTTCACTGGAGATGAGAGTCTCACGGACTTTCCCGCCCAGGCTGGCTTTGAACCGTGACCCTCAGATCTCAGCCTCCCTCCCGAGCAGCTGGGGGTGACAGGCGTGAGCACCGGGGCTCTACTTCCGCCGTGGCTTTTAAGGAAGCTCCAGAGCCTGCTCATGGCTGAGTGGTCTTTGCGGTTTTCCTGGGGAAGTTCCTCTCTTTGTCCCACCACCACGCAAAGACTTGAGAGGAGGGGAGACGGGTGGAGAGGATGCGGGGCGCGGGGCTGTGCTGTCAGATGTTGGGGTGCTTAGGGAAGAGGAGAGGCTCAATGGCAGTCCACACAACGGAAGGGGAGCACAAGAGGTTGGACGTGACCCCAAAATATGACACAACCAAGAGCAGAGGAAGGAGGGCTGGGGATATAGCCTAGTGGCAAGAGTGCCTGCCTCGGATACACGAGGCCCTAGGTTCGATTCCCCAGCACCACATATACAGAAAACGGCCAGAAGCGGCGCTGTGGCTCAAGTGGCAGAGTGCTAGCCTTGAGCGGGAAGAAGCCAGGGACAGTGCTCAGGCCCTGAGTCCAAGGCCCAGGACCGGCCAAAAAAAAAGAGCAGAGGAAGGAGACGAAGCCAGGAGCCCTAAGCTCACTGATCTTCTAAGCCACGCTTTTAAAATAAATAAATAACAGGTTTGAAAACAGGCATACTGACCCCTGCTCCCCCCCCCCCCCCAAAATAAAACCACCAGAAAGCAGCTAGAACTGCCACGGGGCGGGGGGGGAGGATAAAATAAAATAAAATACATCCCATGACTGACAAGCTCAGATTCAAAGCTAATCTCGAATCTGGGAATTTAAAAAAAAAAAAAGACATTCATCCCATGAAAGTAAGCACCCCAATTTTAAGTTGACGATATCAAACTACACCAAAGGACTCTCGTCCGCTTTCTTGTTGATCGGGATGCTAGAAAAACACAGATTTTTTTTTTCTTTTAGTAGGAAGATTTTTTTTTTTTCCCCGTCCTCTGATAAAATTAGGTCACCTCACCAGGCTTTTTGGGGGCATGCTGGGTAGATTATGCCAAATAAAGACATCACAGTGGCAACCTGGCACTCTCCATGACAGAATTCAGGTCCCCCAGAAACCGGGCCCCGAGGGAGGAGGTGACACCGCCGTCACGGGCCCCCAACTTTGGCGCAGCCACCCCAGTTCTGCCTTCCGTCCCCCCCCCCCGGGGGAGTGGGGGGGGGTGCGTTCCAACAAGACAGGTGTGTGGATTCTTCCGCGCCTCAGTTCCTGCCCCGGGGGAGGGGGGGCGGGGAAAGGGGAATAGTACGAGCTCAGGAAGATCTAAGCCTGCCTCCTCCCTATCCGCTCCAGGCTGGTGCTCCCCTGCTTGAGCCACGCCTCCTTTTCTGATTTTTGCCGGGACGTGGAGATCAAGTCCAGTTGGATTTGCCTTCCCCGGGCTGGCTTCGAGTCGTGAGCCTTAGGTTTCGGTCACCCGAACAGCTGGGATGACGGGCATGAGCCACTGGTGCAGCCTGTGTATGCATTTTAGATTCTGCACAACAACATGGGGGAAGGCCAAGAAAGAGAGAACGCATTCAAAGAATGGCTCTTCAGTTCCTTCCCTAAATTCTTAAGGATAATTGATTCATAAATGACTGGGCTGGGGATATGGCCTAGTGGCAAGAGTGCTCGCCTCCCATACATGAAGCCCTGGGTTCGATTCCCCAGCACCACATATATAGAAAATGGCCAGAAGTGGCGCTGTGGCTCAAGTGGCAGAGTGCTAGCCCTTGAGCAAAAAAGAAGCCAGGGACAGTGCTCAGGCCCTGAGTTCAAGGCCCAGGACTGGCCAAAAAAAAAAAAACCCATTACAATGTTGGGATGTGTATATATATATGAATCGTAGTTCTGAAAGGATGGCTTCGTCCTTCTCCCTAACACTCGGCTTGAGAGCCGGCTTGCTTTCCCCAGATGACCGTCGGCTCGCTAAGTTATTCCGATTTATTCCCCTGCTTTAGCCTCTCCCTTGCTTCCAACGGAATAAAGACACTGAAGTCCGCCCGATAGATGGCAGATCTACCGCACCCTGATGTCCGCTCTGAGAAATCGTCCCCAGAGGGGCCTGGGTCTCCTTCACTCTCCATGCAGATTTCTGGAACGATCTATCCTCACATCGGACCAAACCTTCCCACCACGCGCGGAGAAGTCTCAACGCGTCCCCCTCCAACCTTCTGAGTCCCCACGTCGGCCCCCGGCCCCCCGGTACGCAGTGACCCGTGAGTCCAGCCGGTGGGCTTATAGCTCCAGGAGTCTCAATATATAACCCAAAGCACACGAGGCCCAGCGCCGGGGGCTCACGCCTGCCAGACCGGCTACTCGGGAGGCTGAGATCTGAGGGTCACGGTTCAAAGCCAGCCCCGGGCAGGGAAATCTGTGAGACTCTCATCTCCAACAAACCCCTGGAAAGCCAGAAGTGGAGCTGTGGCTCAAGTGGTGGAGCCCAGGCCCTGAGTTCAAGCCCCAAGATCAGCATGCACGCGCATGCGTGTGCACACACACACCACACACACACAGTTACTCTCATTCACTGTCAATACTCATTGGACTTGAACAGCCTGAAGTCCGCCCGGCTGAGTCGAATCCCCCGTCTCTGCAGGGCTGGGAGAGCACAGAGGCGGCGGAACTCAAGGCCCTGGCGGCCGGCCCGGCCCGCACGTGGGCCCGCACGTCGGGAGCTGGACTCCCTCGCCGGGGGTTGTGGCCACACACCGACTTGTCACTGGGGTTGGGATGACACGCTGTGTGGCGGGCGAGGGACCCGGAAGCCAGGCGGGTCCTTGACAGACGGCACGACGCAAGCCGACAGCAGTGCGAACCCCACCGCGGAGGCCCACGCTTGACCCAAAGGCAGGGAACACTCATCCGTGCAGATGTGTTCACGCGGGGCGCGGAGGGGGGAGCCCCGGGCCATGGGCCATTCTGTGGGCGCACAAGACATCGCACGGCAGGGGTGCGATCGCGGGGCGGGGCGCGAGGGCCCCCGTGTCTGTGACGAGGTCCACGCCATCCACGGTGAAGAGGGAGGATGGGCGCCCCCCATTCTCCTCTGCCCTGACGGTGACACCCCGAGATAGCTGGTCAGGGAACCCGAGGTGCACCCCCTACCGCATGATCCTCACCCTTGGGAGAGGCTCCCTGAACCCTGAGCTTTCCGGGGGAGGAGGGGGGGCCAAACAGGCAACGGGCACCCCCCTTTAGCTCTCCGGGGGTGCGCCGACGTCAACAAGGGGAGGGAAATTTCCAGGCTGCGAAGGCGATGGAGGGAGGTTTCGGGGAGCTGGTTGAGAGTCCGCGCACGGATGACCCGATGAGTCTTTTAATGTGGACCGGCACGACCCGTGGTCACGGTCCAGAGGGGACAGGCTCGCACCCCAATCCATTAGCTCCCCTCCCTGGCTCCCCGGAGCCAGAGATCCCAAGAGGAAGGCTGCTTTAAAGGGCAGGATGAGAAGCGGGCAGGGCCGAGCCCCGTGTTAGGGGGTGATGTGCTTAGGGCAGAAGCGGGGTGCAGAGCCAGGGCAGGGAAGGGAAGAAGGCACAAGGTGGGGGGAGACCGCCCAGCCAAGGGGCCGGGGGGCTCCACCTCTTCCTCCACAACGCACACACTCGATCGCAGAACGCACCGTCCAGGCCTGCCGGGTGGACGTCACCCCCCCACAAATCCTGCAGTGACACCCCAAAGCCAGCGCCACCCCGGGCCCTTCCCCAGCCGGTCAGCAGGGTGAGCTCCGAGATCAACAGCCCCCTCGAGGACCCAGCTCCGTGGGGGCCTGCAGATGGGACCCGGCCAAGGGCCCAGTGGGACCCCATTAGCAGATGGAGCCGGGCGAGTCTCGCCTTTGGAGAAGGCTGATGGCCTCTTCTTCATCCCACTTGGCTTTCCCCTGCCATCTTAAGAAGGTTCCTAACTCGTGGGTGGGCGCAGCGACTCGGGAAGCTGAGATCTGAGAACTGGGGTTCCAAGCCAGCCGGAGCAAGAAAGTCCACGGGACACTTCTCTCCCATGAACCACCAAAAGAGCTGAAAGGGGAGCTGGGTGGCTCGAGTGGAAGAGAGGGAGGGAGGGAGGGAGGGAGGGAAAAAGAAGGAAGGGAGGAAGAAAGGAACCACAGAGCTAGCATCAAGAGCCAGGCACCAGTGGCTCACACCTGTCATCCTAGTTACTCAAGAGGTGGAGATCTGAGGATCGCTGTTCAAAGCCAGCCTGGGCAGAAAAGTGCCCATGAAACTCTCATCTCCAATGAACCACCAGAAAACCGGAAGTGGCGCTGTGACTCAAGTGGTAGAGCAACCAGCCTTGAACACAAAGAGCTCAGGGACAGCGCCCGGACCCTGAGTTCAAAACCTCATAAAGAACAAGAAATAAAGAAAAAAAAAAAAAGAACTGGCATCAAAGCAAGATATAAGAGTTATACAAAATATCAAATATGGAGACGTGCTAGAAACTTAATTCTTTCAACACAAGGCATCTGATTTTTCCTTCCGAAAGGTTAAGAAATCACTGAAGAGAGCTGTGATCTGGGGTTGCATTTTACACCTCAAGGAAGCCCCAGTGGCAGAGCTGGCATTTTTTTTTCTTCCCTGTAAAAGTGGCGGATAGTAAATGTTTTACACTTTGTGGGCCACGTGGTTGGTGGTTCTGTGGCAGCAACTCAGTTGTGTCTCTGTCGAGCAAGAACCGCCAAAGACAACGTGAAAACAAATGAATGTCATCTGTATCAATAAAACTGTATGTATAAAAATCCAACAGCCCGCCGGTGGCTCACGCCTGTCATCCTAGCGACTCAGGAGGCTGAGACTTGAGGATCGAGGTTCAAACCCAGCCCGAGCAGGGAAGTCCATGAGACTCTTATCTCTAATCATGCACCAAGAGAGACAGAAGTGGAGCTGTGGCTCAAATGGTAGGGCACTAGCCTTGGGCAAAAAAAAGCTCAAGGACAACACCCAGGCTCTGAGTTCAAGCCCCAGGACCAGTGCGCGCGTGCGCTCTCTCTCTCTCTCTCCTCTCTCTCTCTCTCTCTCTCTCTCTCTCTGTCCTCTCTCTCTCTCTCTCTCTCACACACACACACACACACACACACACACACAATGGCAAACCAGATTTGCTTACAACTTACAGCTGGTAAGCCCTACATCAGCATGTGGAAGAAAGTGCACCCCACTAGAGTTTATACCAAGGAAGGAGAATAAGACGGAAAATTAATGATAAAACTCCTGGAAGAGCCAGACACTGGTGGCTCACGCCTGTCATCCCAGCTACTCAGTAGGCTGAGATCTGAGGATCAAGGTTCAAAGCCAGCCTAGGCAGGAAAGCCAGTGAGCCTCTTCCCTACATTAACTACACAGAAAAGTCAGAAGTGTCACTGTGGCTTCAAGTGGTAGAGAGCCGGCCTTGAGCCAAATTAGCTCAGGGACAGCGCCTAAGCCCCGAGTTCAAGCCCCAGGATCATCAGGGGAAAAAAAAATTTCTGGTAGAAAATAAAATGTCAGTAATAATTAATTTGAGTCCCTGGCTGCATCAAAAAAAAAAAAAAGACAAGGCAAATGAAGAGAAGTAGGGATTTAAGTGACTCCATTTTGGCCACCGTTGGAGCTCATCATCTTCACAGAACATAGTTACAGAAGTCAACGCAGACACCCAGAACGTTCTGCACTAAAATCAGATTACGTAACCAAAAAGAAAAAAAAAAAGAAATGTGTGGCAGGTAAGAAAGCATGTACTCTTAACATCTAAAACAGGACAGGATAAAAATACAAGGATAAACTTGTAAGGAAAGGAACTAGAACTTAGGGGGGGAACGACTGAAAGACTTGTGAAAGACAGGTTCAAAAGAAAATGACCCCAGGAAGGGAGAGGAGAGGCTTTTGTGTGCTGGCGTAAAGTTGAAAGATGACAGAGAAAAGTAAGCACTTGGCTTTTATCCTCCTTTTCATGCCTTCCAACCAAGGAGGGCTGATATGCACCCCGAAGAGGGCCCAGCAAAGATGGTCAAGATGAAACTGAGCCCCTATGTAGGAGAGGAACGGTAAGAAGGGAGTCCAGCACTAAACAGATCTTACCAGGCCAGCACCAGTGGCTCACGCCCGTCATCCCAGCTACCCAGGAGGCTGAGAGCTGAGGATCGTGGTTCAAAGTCAGCCCAAGCAGGAAAGTCTAATGAGACTCTTATCTCCAATGAACCACTAAAAACAAACCCAAACTGGAAGTGGAGCTGGGGCTCAAGCGGTCCAACACTAGCCTTGAGCAAAAATAAATAAGCTCAGGGACAGTGCCCAGGCTCTGAGTTCAAGTCCCCAGGACACAACCCTTGAGCGATCGGATCTGTACCCAAAATAGACCTGGGCAAAAACCCATCACAGATGGGGAAGCACCTCGGAAAGGGAATGTGTGGTTCAGGATTGAGAACCCTTCCTTGAGAACTGAATATCCATCAAAACTTAAATGCGCTTGTCAGGAAAAGCAACGCCAGCCATCTCCAGCTTCAAGAGCAGACAGAGAGTTCTGGGAATGAGGAAAGTCATACTCTCAATGGGTCTCTGTGGGACAGCTCCCCCCCCAAGAAAAGCCCCAGAAAAAGATGCTTGATTCTGGGCACGTGAACACAGAAGTGATTCAGACGTCGCTGGGATAGAGTGGGGATTTTTTTTGAAAAGAAGAGACTAAAATAATGTAGCACTCAAGGCGTAATCTAGTGGTAGAGTGCTTGCCTAGTCTCTGGGGAAAAAATAAAAATGAAACGTACATAAGAATATTCCAGAACTAAGAAGTGCCATCGCTGATTTTTTTTTTAAACCACTATATGAGCTTCCCACGGCAAACTGGAGATGACAGAGTCGGTGAACTTGCAGACAGATTAATAATATCATTGATCGATCCGTCAAGTTTATTCACCCTGGCTCTCTGCCTAGACAGAAGTTCCTGACTGCAGTAAAAAAAAAAAAAAAAAAAAAAAAAAAAAAATTAAAAAAAGAGAGAGTTTAAGCACAGCACAGAAATTTTAAAAAAAGTGGGGTAAGAGATTAAGGAAAATGGAAGAGCTGCATAAATGTAATTAGAGCTCCAAAGACAGACAGTGATTGGAGCGTGGTGGGGGGAGGGGGAAATGAAGTAATGACAACTGAAAACTCAAATACAGTGGGAAAAAAAAAAAACCCCACAGACTTCAAGTTCCAAGAAGCTCGCAGGCCTCAAGAAATTTTAATATAAAAGAACGCACACCTAGTTACATCACAAGATGCTGAAATGAGAGGTTCTTTAAAGAGCCAGCCATCATTTGCCTTTCCCACAAGAGGAGAAGGAAACTGATAGACGACAAACAAACCAAAGTATTAAGTACCGGGGAAATAAAAGATAAAAAATGAATTCAAAATGAGAAGAAAATGGACCCGAATCTCAAAAGTGCTAGGGAGAAGCCAAAAGGAAAAGACTGTCGATCCAAAATTTACGAAAAGAAACAAAATTCTTCAATAATGACAGTCAAAGACGGGGCATTTTAAGGTTACAAGTAAAGGCGATTGTAAGACCAGCCTACAGGCTGAAGGAAAATAATATCAAATGAAAACTCGGACCTCCAAGTAGACATGCACAGTACAAAACAGACACATGAATGGCAAATGACTAAATATAAAAGGTTATGATTATTCTTCTCATGGTTTGCACACATAACACCATTTACAAAAGCCTAACGGACTGACAGCCTGAGAAGAGATTTCTTTCCAGCTGGTGGTTGGTAGCTCACGCCTGTCATCCCAGCTACTTAGGAAGCTGAGATCTGGGGATTATGGTTCAAAGCCAGCCCAGCTAGGAAAGTTCCATGAGACTCTAATCTCCCATTAACTTCCAGAAAACCAGAAGTAGAAACTGTGGCTCAGAGTGGTAGAGCACTAGCCTTGAGCATAAAATTATGCTCGAGCATAGCGCTCAGGCCCTGAGTTCAAGCCCCAACCAAAAAAAAAAAATTACAGCATGCATAGAAGGAAATGTAGGCTAACAGCTAACAGCTGTGGGAAGGACAAATAGGTGATTAAATGAAATCATCGTGCAGATTATTATTATAAACAATTTAGTACACTTGTAAAGAGGGAAATACATAGTAACAAGGCAAGGGAATTAGAAAGTGGTGACCAGTGGAATTGGGAAGTGACCAATAGAAACAGGAAGTGATGGGTAGAAACAGGAAGTGACGGGTGGAAATGGGATCGGGCAACCGAGCACACACAATGCCATATATGAAGTGTGAAGTGATAAAACACCAACTCAAACAATCTTCCACAATTACGATCACACACTGGAAGCTACAGAGTAGCTAAGAAGATAAGCGGAGACATCGCGTCAACAAAACAGCATACACTAAATGATACTTTATTCACCTAAAAGAAGAAAGCAAAAACCCACACAGGGAGACTGCAGACATAACCCCACCAGAGTGACACTGACAATGTAGCAATTAAAAGTGCAGAGATGGTTACTGGTGGCTCACGCCTGTCATCCCAGCTACTGGGGAGGCTGAGCTCTGAGGATCCCGGTTCAAAGCCAGCCTGGGCAGGAAAGTCTGTGGGACGCTTATCCGCAATGAACCACCAGAAAACCGGAAGTGGTGCTGTGGCTCAAAGTGGTAGAGCGCCAGCCTTGAGCAAAAGAAGCTCAGGGACGGCACCCAGAACCTGGGTCCAAACCTCAGGACTTAATTAAAAATAAAAAAAGATCAAGCGGCGAGACGGTGACAAAAACGGACACGCATTTCACGGAGCAAAACCAAGCTGCACTCCAGAGTTTCCCTGGCGTAATCCCATACATATAAAAATTCTAGAACAGACAATCATCTTGAGGGGCCAGTGCACGTGGATGGCTGCCCAGAGGGTTGAGTCAGACAGCGAAACAGGGCACAGGGGAACTTCCTGAGCAGACAGAAACGTTCCATCGCGGTGCGTGCGGTGGGGACGCAATTACGTACATCTGCGGATGACCTGTGCGTGAAAGGAACGCCTGAGTTGTAGGACGTGGCCCTTGTGCGCTTGGACTTTTCTCCTCTTGCTAGCACTGGGGTTTGAACTCAGGGCCTGGTCAAGGCTGGGCTGGCGTTGATCTGCTGAGCCACGCCGCAGCCCTGGTTATTTAGGAGAGCGGCTCTGGCGTGTGGCAGCCACCTGGAGTCTGATCGACCTATTTTTCACTCCCCCATGATAGCTGGGTTGACAGCAACATCTGCCACCGAGATGGAGTCCTGAGGACGTTTCTGCCGAGGCTAGCCCAAGACCACGGTCCTCGGGATTGCAGCCCCCGCACCGTGCAAACGGAGGACAGATCGCAGGCCAACACAACACACCCCAGTATGGGTGGGGGTGGTCTCGAACTCCAATCCTCCCAGCTCAGCCTCCCCAGGTAGATAGGATTATAGTTGTAAGCCACTGGTGCGCCTGGCTGCTTAAATAATTGTAAATAGAGGATAAGAGATTCAAATGAAATAGGAGCCTGCCTCACCGGATGTAGGCGGCGGTCCCGTGTGATCGAAACCTAGACTTTCCAACGGCCACCTGGCGTTCTTATGTAATTATTCCTCAATCTGATGGGTCATCAATGGAGGTTAATGATCTCCAGGTCTGGTTTCCAAAGTTCTCTTGTAGGTCTGAGGAAGGCTGGGGGGGGGGGGGCAGGGGAGACACACACACACACACACACACACACACACACACACACTATGCTCCTGGCTCTTATTCCAGCCCCCTAGGTACTCAGAACACAAGCACAGAAAGGCCTGGGCGGTGAGCGAGAACATCCACAGACACCAGGAGACCCCGCGTGGACCGTTCACCTCCACACACTCCATCAGTCGGCGTGACCTCCAGTCCCTCCAGTGGTTCCCGTTCCCGTGACGGATAAACCCCGGGCGGAGCACCCGGGCTGGGGGCCCCTCCCGAACTCCCAACCCCATCTCGCCCTGGAGGGAGAGGCTCGGCCCCCTCCGGATGCGGTAGGCTGAGCTCAGACCACGCACGATTGGTGGAAGGACACAGCCAGATGCCCTCCTGTAAGGATCTCCTGGTGGCTTGCTTCCTGTTTGCCCTCTAACTCATCCCCTTCACACACACACACACACACACACACACACACACACACACACACGACAAAGATGAAGCTCCAAACTGCGAGAGTGACACAGCGGAAGGACAGGTGGATGGATGGATGGATGGATGGAGCGGGATCAGAGGACTAAAGAGGAGATAATGGGGTCAGAGAGACGCCACAGGACGCGTGTGGACTGAGAATCAGAAAACATGGAAGCTCGGCAGAGCATGAAATGTGCTCCGGGAGAGGTCTGGACGGCCGCTGTGGCTTAAGCCCATCGCACACCAGCCGTAGAGAAAGGAAAGGTCGTGGCCCGGCTAGATGAGGGGAGACAGAAGCCAAGAGAGACTCGATTCCATTCTCCCACAATCACCCCACCTTCTTCCAGCACCGGGACAACGAAGCCACTCTCTTAAGTACCTTGAGCCTTGAAGAGCCTGTGTCACGATTCATCTTTCCTGGCCTGGCCACGGGCTCCTTTTCTACCTCTCTCTCTCTCTCTCTCTCTCTGAGAGCTGAGGATCGCGGTTCAAAGCCAGCCTGGACAGGAAAATCCGTGAGGCTCTTTATCTCCAATGAACCACCGGAAAACCGGAAGTAGAGCTGTGGCTCAGGTGGTAGAGCGCCAGCCTTGAATACACATGTTAGAGCAGCACCCAGGCCCAGAGTTCAAGTCTCATGACCAACCAAACCACAGAAAGAAAAGCTAAGAGGAAAAAAAAATTAAGAGTGGCCACCGTAGTGACTGAGAAGGAAGCCACCCCAAATCCACGCATAAACCTGACCCACTGAGAAGTGGTCAGCCACACCTGGGTGGAGGGGAGAGCTCTCAGGGGTGAGCCTTTAATCCACTTTTCCACAAGCCTGTAACAAGGACGTTGGCCCGATCAGCTCAGCCACACAAGTGACCACCACCATCTACCTTCTCCACAGCTATCAAAGGCATTGCCCTCACGGGTGACCTGGGAAATGGACTAGACCTGCCCCCTGAGGTAGATCAAGAGGCCTCGGGAGAGTATTCTAGAACTTCGCAATGTCCATTGAATCTACTTTTTTGTGTGTGTGCCAGTCCTGAGGCTTGAACTCAGGGCCTGGGTACCATCTCTGAGCTTTTCTCCTTCAAGGCTAGCACTCTACCACTCGACCCGCAGCTCCACATCCAGCTTTTCGGCAGTTCACTGGAGATAAGAGTCTCACAGACTTTCCTGCACAGGCTGGCTTCGAACTGTGATCTGCAGGTCTTAGCCTCTCATGTAGCTGGGATTACAGGTGTAAGCCACTGCACCTGACTTAAGATCTACTTCGTAATAAACACACACCCTTTCCTTGTTTATCTCCCTGTAGTTAATTACTCATCTGGACCTAAGAAAACTTTTCCCAGGTCTCCATGCATCAAACAGGACACACCTCACCTCTCTACACATTCAGGTCTGGGAACCCAACTTCTACACCAACCAGTATAATTGAATCTCATTTGTTCATCATTTTTTTTTTTCAAGGACTGGAGTATCTTGTCAAAACTAATGAGAACTCAAATCTTTGGGGAGTAATTATTCTATGGCTTCGCCGTACAAATACCATTTTAAAACGATGGCACAGATGAATGATAAGTAAAAGTTGGTATTTTTTAAAGAGGCAAATTAACAATATCCTGATGGGGCTAAATTAGGTAATCATCTATTACACATATAATATATTCATATGTATGAATATATATATATATATATGAATCCTTAAGTAGGTTAACTGATATCTATCTCTTCATTTCACGCAGAGTAGAAAGGTCAGCTCCAAACTCATGTAAATCAAGGGAATCTAGAATGAATAGAAATGTATAACCCTGTATCTTGTCAATCAAAAGGGTATGTGTCTTCCACAAATATTTATCCCAGGCCTACTGAAAGAACAGCTCCACACACCTGCGGATAGCAGACAGACAGACAGACACACACACCCTCTTGTCTCTTCCATTACCCCATCCCTACAGGAGACGCACGGAAGATGCTGACTGTGTTGAAATCTCACAGAACTTCTTGGCCCCGGCTGACTGTCGTGGAACCATGAACCTCAAGGCGTCAGCCTCGGGAGTAGCCGAGAGTCCCGGGTGTCAGCGACCAGCAGGGGCCGGTCAGCAATCATTTCTCTTCAGAGATTTCATGTTTCCACCCTCCACGTGGGGAAGTTCCCTTGGAGGGTGTCTCATTCCACCGGAACTGCTGTTATGGCTGGGTCTAGAGAGACCCATGGCGTGGCTTAAGAACACACAGGCTCAGCGCAGGTTTCTGACTCTAAGACGGGAGTACTAAGGGACTGACGATGCGCTACGGCCGAGGGACTAGAGCTGCAAGGAGTCCACCAAAGCACACGTGCTTGAGTGACCAGCTCGGCACTGAGGGACAGTAAGGAGCGGGGCCCTCGCTTACGTGGCAAAGCTCTTCCTTGGCAAACACAGGGCTCTGAGTCCAAAGTAGTTAGGACTGCTAAAAATAAATACACGCAAACGCTATTCTTAGACACCTATCGCTCGGTAAGCTGGGTTCAGAAACAGCCGATGGGGCCTTGATTAAAAGATGCCGGGCGCCGCGGCTGGGGCCTGTCACCCTAGCAACTCGGGAGGCTGAGATCTGAGATGCTTTGCTCTCCACGCCTCCCCGAGCAGGGACAGGCTGCAAAGCTCGTCCTGGGACGGTGCCAGCCACACTGCTTTCCTCTCCTCTTTATCTCCCAGTGGGAGGGAGTCAACAGCTTGGCCCTGGCCAGCAGAAAACCTGTGAGCCCGGCTCTGCTAGATGAGCATGGCTTCGCCTGCCTGAGCCCCCAACAGAGGCTGACCTGGGACTACGGCAAAGTCTCCGTGGTCCTCCTCTGCCTCCTTGTCTACCCAGGGGTCTGTCCCGCCCTCCCCCTTTGCATTTTAAAAGCCTGGCAGTAAGAAGTGTGCCCTGAGCCGGATACTAGCCACGTTCACGCCTGTCATCCCAGAGACTCAGGAGCTCGCGATCTGAGGATCTGGGTTCGAAACCAGCCGGGGCAGGAACCTCCGTGAGACTCTTATCCTCAACGAGCCACAAAACGTTGGAAGTGGCGCTGCGGTTCAAATGGTAGAGCACAGGTCTTGAGCAAAAGAGTTCGGGGACAGTGCTCAGGCCCTGGGTTCAAGACCCATGACCAACAAAAATCAATCCGTCAATAATTTAAAAAATCGGGGCTGGGGATATGGCCTAGTGGCAAGAGTGCCTGCCTCAGATACACGAGGCCCTAGGTTCGATTCCCCAGCACCACATATACAGAAAACGGCCAGAAGCGGTGCTGTGGCTCAAGCGGCAGAGTGCTAGCCTTGAGCGGGAAGAAGCCAGGGACAGTGCTCAGGCCTGAGTCCAAGGCCCAGGACTGGCAAAAAAAATAATAATAATAATAATTTAAAAAATCAAGAGACTCTTTTTCTAGTCAGAGATTTTCACCCAATCTGAAGACCTTCTCACAGAATAAAGTCTAACACAACGCACCTTTTGGTCTCACCCTAAGTCCCTGCTGGGCCACGGCTCCAGCTACTTCTCCTGATTTTCTCTGAAGACGCAGCCGGCAGAGCCCGGGCACTTAGTGCCCTTCAAATGCCAGCTAAGTTGAAATATGTGAACACATTAGTGACGTAAGATGAAATTCCTACGAGCAACAGCACATTAGACTCTGCCCGTGGAGAAAAACCATCAGGACTGAGAGGCAGAGCTAAGGCAGAAATGGAAGTTGGGATTCTGAGCCGGGTGCCGGCCGCCCACATCCGTCATCCTAACTACTCGGGAGGCTGAGATCTGAGGAACCCAGTTCAAAGCCAGCCTGGGTAGAAAAGTCTGTGAGAGTCTTAGCTCCAATGCACCAGCAAAAAAAGCCAGAAGTGGAGTTGTGGTTCAAGTGGTAGAGAGCTAGCCTTGAGTAAAAAGCTGGGGGACAGCGCCCAGGCCCTGAGTGCAAGCCCCAGGACACACACACACACACACACACACACACACACACACACACAGTGGCCCTAATCCATAGGGCATCTCGGGGTGCGGCTCACTTCGCGGCCTCAGCCCAAATCCTCTGCTCAGGACACAAGTGTCGTCATGACTCCACTGTGTGTGCAACGTACCAGGCCGCCAACCCCGCTTCCGGCTTCATTGGGGTGCTGTACATGTGCACCCCTAAGATGGTTCTTTCACGCTCCTAGGGGCCTCTCCACAAGAAAACGGTAGGTTTGACCCCAGAAAGCATGGCATTTACTTAGGCACCCGAAAGCCGGTGGGACTTGCGCTCACGCCGGCCACGCGGGCACCAGATAGAGCCAGAGGGGGCCCGGGGTAGCAGGACCCCCCCCACGGCAAGGAGGGGACGCCACCGGAGAGGGTGAACCCCAAGAGGAGAGCAGCTCAAACCAAGAGCCAGCCAGGAGGCCCCCGCCTCAGAGAACCACCCGAAAAGACTTCCCAGGGGGAAGTCCCCTGACCTGGAGAACGTTCCAGATAAGCAACTCCCTGACCGACACCTCCGGCCAAGATCTTTGAATCCATCACCCCCCATCCACGGAGCCCCCTGCTTCCTCACGCCTGCCATCCCAGCCCACCCAGGAGGCTGAGAGCTGAGGATCGCGGTTCAAAGGCAGCCCGGGCAGGAAAGTCCCCGAGACTCTTACCCTCCAAGGAAACTACCAGAAAGCCAGAAGTGGCGCTGTGGCTCAAGTGGTAGGGCGCCGGCCTTGAGGGAAACAGCTCAGGACAGCGCCCAGGCCCTGAGTTCAAGCCCCCACAATGGACAAAACAAAATGTCCCGTGTCTTCCACACCTTCTGAGACCAATATGGCAGAAACTTCTCTCTCTTTCCTTGTCCTTGGGTCCAGGGCTGTTCTACGTTTCTCAGGCCTCGTTCTACCCCAACAAGGCATCCTGGTATCCCCAGCAGGAACATTCTCCTAACGACTGGAAGCTTCCGCCAGGATGGGCCGTGATCCTACTGATCGATCGATCACCTTTCCACACCATTCCACGCCGCCACCCACACTTGGGGACCTGCTCGGTCCACCAGGGACACGGGGTGACGTAGGAAACTGTAGACGGTGATCGTCAACCCCACTGGACACTGAGGGGCCACGGGGCCTGCGAGAGGCGGAAACAGCTGGAAGCCGATCGCCTTTCATGGGTAACAGGGCTCCGACGGGCTTGGGAGTAGGGAAGCCCGGAGGAGACAATCCCATCACATCCAAAGTTACTCGGAGCTTACTAACGGGAACAAGGCCTGGGAATCTCCTTGTATGATTTGAAGGGAAATGCAAAAGACAGCCCCTCCAAATATATGTGTGTGTGTGTGTGTGTATACACACACATATATGTAGGTATACATACATGCATACATATATACGTATACGCATATATGTATGTGTATATAGACATATATATGTATATGTGTGTATATATACACATATATACATATATATGTACATATATATGGTCACAATTACTAAGAAATCCTGCAGCCTTTGACCACCGCAAGGCTGATTTACACAAGCCAAGAGGATAAGACGGGGAGGGGTGGTAGGTGAACAGGAAAAGTCAGCGCTTCCGAGGGGAGGGGTTGATGCCTTTGTCTCTGAGGAGGCCCTCACAATGGCTTCCCGCCATGAGGGGAGAAATGGGTAATGGGTGTATTCACGTGTAAGGGGAGGCAGACCATCAAGACTGGGTACCACGCACTGGAGGAGGCGAGGAAGGACCCTCCCTGTCAGAAACCATGACAACAGAGTAGATAAATCCCCCGGGAGTGACTCCCGCCTGCTCGGCCGAGGTCCCATACCACCCAAGGCCCGCGCTGGGGTTGAGAACCAGGAAACGCTTTGGTGGTGGGGTCCGAAACCCACATAAATGATTGGTCCGGGGGGCGAGGGGGGCAGGGCTAACCCCGTGTGTCCCGTTCACCCAGCCCACAGTCAGGTCATGAAGAAACGGCAAGCGTGTGTGCGCAAGCTCAATCCCGGCCTGTGACTCACACTTTGGCACGATTCTTTTATGTCTTTTTCTTGCCTTATTGCTTTGGCTGGGAATTCCAGAAGGGCGTTGGTGCTCTTGATTTTAGAGGAAACGGTTTGCGTTTTCCGCCACTCAGCATGCTGCCGTGGGTCTGTCCTACACAGCCTTTGTGATTTAAAGATCGGGATGATATGTGCAGTTTGTTTCTTTGGTAGTACTGGGGGTTTGAACTCAGGGCCTTGTGGCTTGCAGCCCAAGCAGGCCTCCTGCCTCTGACCCACACTTTGGCACGATTCTCACAAAGCATTTCTCCCCTTGACCAAGCAAGTTTTCCGCCCAATATTGCTTTGGTAGAAACAGCTCAGCCACAAGCCAGAGCTCTACTCAATATCACCCTCTGTCCCTGTTGGAAGTTGTCAGGCCGGGCCACATGCAGAAGC
The DNA here is from genome assembly GCF_023159225.1 of Perognathus longimembris pacificus. NCBI lineage: Eukaryota > Metazoa > Chordata > Mammalia > Rodentia > Heteromyidae > Perognathus > Perognathus longimembris. The sequence goes on along the minus strand of NW_025960805.1, from coordinate 2,885 downwards.
AGAACAATGCTGAGCCAGACCAGAGAAGCAAACAACGAAATGCCTACCATGGGTCTCTAGAAACAGCATTTCCAGATGCAAACGTTTCAAACGCGCCCCACCCCCACCCCCCCACCCCCGCCCCGTAAATACTGCAAGAAGAGAGACCTTGAAGGGGCAAGGCTGGCTTGCCAGATTAAAATACGGCACCCTGGCTGGACTTGAAAGGGCGAGAGAACAATGAGTATTTTTAGTATAAGAACATACCTATTACAAGATGAGGAACAAGCTAATACTTTAACGCCGGTGGCTCCCGCCTGTCATCCAGCTTCTCAGGAGGCTGAGAGCTGAGGATCGAAGTTCAAAGCCAGTTCAGCAAGAAAGTCTGTGAGCCTCTCATCTCCACTAAACTACCAAAAAGCCACAAGCGGAGCTATGGACTCCGGTGGTAGAGAGCTAGCCTTGCGCAGAAGAGCTCAGGGAAAGCGCCAGGCCCTGAATTCAATCCCCAGAACCAGCACCACGCACACACACACACACACACACACACACACACACACACACGTCATTCCTAACAGTCTCTGCCGGGTAGACAGGCTAGAAACTAGAAAGCATTCCTTCCCAGGACAAATAGGAAGTCTGTTGGTTGAATAAGAAAACCCGATGTGGAAAAATACACAGGCTGAGTGCAAGGGTGGAGAGACCGCCTTGGCAAATGAACATGTCTTGTTAACGGCCACTGGAGCCAAAGGAGCCAGTCTGTTTGTAGAAATCCCACTGAACTCTAAAGCCAAGCAGATATAGATAATTCATGGATGGCAGAGCTGTGTAATTACCACCATTTGTCAAAACTCTACAAAGACTTCAAGCCACACAACTCCAAGTACAGCAAGCCTCTCCCATCCCCTCTCTTCTCTCTGCCTGTCTTCATATCTCTGGGCATCTCTCTCTGGCTCTATCTCTGCCTCTGCCTCCAGCCCTTCTGTCTCTCTCTCTCTCTCAACCTCTGTCTCTTCCTGCCTCTCTGCTCTTCCTCTCTCTCTTCCTCACTTTCTCTGCTTAAGAGGAGAGACAGAGACTCGCTTTCTTTTGAAACCACAGCCCGGCCACCACACATATAGCTGGTTAAGCTGCCTGCCTTCTGGGGGAGCGGGGAATCCAGAGAAGAAAGAAGGTTCTAGCTAGACCTTATTGCAGATAAGTCAGAAAAGGAAAGGGAGTGGGAGGAAAGAAACTCGTTCCTATCAACGAGCGTCCTTAGCTTAGCTCTGTTACCTGCACAGGTGTTACACGGAATGTACTTAATATCCACAATAGATCAACAGATGTGCCAGTCATCAGTAAGAAAGTAAGACATCAGCCGGGCACCGGCCTCCCACCCGTCAGCCCCAGCTACCCAGGAGGCCGAGCTCTGAGGCTCGCAGGGGGAAGCCGGCCCCGTAGGAAGGCTCTGATCTCCAAGGAACCACCAGAAAACCAGAAGTGGTGCCGCGGCTCAAGTGGCAGAGCGCCAGCCTTGAGCTGAAGAGCTCAGACAGCGCCCGGGCCCTCAGTTCAAGCCCCACGATCGGCACAAATGAAAATAATAATAATAATAATAATAATAATAATAATAATAATAATAATAAATGAAAAGGGAGTATAATGAGAATGGAGTCGCCTAACGGTAGCTCAGAACAGCCTGGACCCGGGGACCCAGTATTTGAGTTCCGGCTCCCTACCTAGGTATTTGCTTATTCCCTGGGCCTTTGTGTTCTCGGGGTCAGCTAATACTCCATGCCTGCAACTCCCAGATCCAGGCCTGATCTCTTCGGACCCCCAATTCTGAGCCTCTCACCTCGAGACACACACACACACACACACACACACACACACACACACACACACACTACGGACATGAAACCACCCGGCCACGCCGGCCATGCCAGCCCGGGGCGAGGGTGTGAGGTGAGCAAGAGAAGCCAACCGGCATGCCCGGCGCTGGGCGCTTCTCCCCACCCCCCCCCCCAGCTCCAGAGAAGGCTCCCTGTGAACCCCAAAAGCCAGAGCAGGCGCTGACGGCTCACGCCTGCCACCGTAGCTCCTCGGGAGGCCGAGATCGGAGGGCCACAGTTCGAAACCAGTCCAGCAAGGGAAGCTGAAGAGACTCTCCTCTCTTAAACTGGCAAAAGGCTGGAGTGGGGGTGTGGCTCGAGTGGCCAGAGCACCAGCCTTCAGGGAAACATCCAAGCGACAGCACAAGGTCCTGAGTTCAAGCCTTAGTCCTGACACAAGAAGGAGGGAAAAGAAGGGACGGAGGGAGGAAGGATAGAGAGAGGGAGGGAGGGAGGGAGGGAGGGAGGGAGGGAGGGAGGGAGGGAGAGAGGAAGGAAGGCAGGAAAAAAGGGCAGGAGAAAGGAAGGAGGAAGGAAGGAAGGAAGGAAGGAAGGAAGGAAGGAAAAAGGAAGAGAGGGAAGGAGGGAGGGAGGAAGGGAGGGAAGAAGGAGGAAGAAAGGGTGCCACTTTCAAGACCCCACCACACTAAAGAGTTTCTTCACGCCCAGCACCCGTGGCTCACGCCTGTCATCCCGGCAACTCGGGAGGCTGAGGTCTGAGGATCCCAGTTCAAACCCAGCCCGGGCAGAAAGGATTTCCATGGCTTGTGAAGGAATGATTGCTCCTCCGTGGCCTCATACCCTCTTGCACACACGCACACACACGTGCATGCACACACACACAGACATGCACGCGCGCACGCTCACCCCAGGTGCGCAGAGCTGGCCGCCACACAGAGAGCAGCATGGAGCCGCTTGGCTCTGGCTTCCTCCTCCAGCTGCTTCCGGGCTGCAGCCCAAGGGGCGCGGAGGAGCCAGGCAGGACTTGGGGGGGCGGGGGAGGCGGGGGCAGGCGGGGGGACAGACGGGGGT
>NW_025960804.1:0-40943 GCF_023159225.1 Perognathus longimembris pacificus | reverse complement strand
GCAATCTGTTGGGTAAATTCCACTGACATGGGTCCGCTGGATCATCGGGAAGTTCCATAGAGAGACAGATTGGGGCAGTCCTGGGGCTTGAACTCAGGTCCCTGGGCACTGTCCCTGGCCTTGGGCTTAAGGCCACTGGAGCTCTGATTCCAGCTTTTCAATGGTTCACTGGAGCTGTGAGTCTCAGGAACTTTCTGGATGCTTGAAGACCTCCAGTCACTCATCCTGTGACTATGGTCCCACCTTGGGTCATGGGATCCTGGTCTGGTGACCGTTCCTCTCGGTCCCACGGAGACGCTTGGCCGAGCTTTGCCACGGGAAGACGTCGCCAGCTCTCCGGAACACGGAACGCAGCTCTTTTGATGGGCCTTTCCCAGCCTTGTCAACAAATATGGCTGGCGCCTCTGCCCCCTGACCCCTGGGGTGGCTTGGAGGTGTTGGATCGGAGGGAAAGCAGCCCCAGACAGCCATACGCCCCGGGGTTGTGCAGCCACGGGAGACACGTCTGGCTCTGCCTCACGGTGGGGCAAGCCAGGGTGTTTCGGGTCCAATGTTCAGACTCCTCAATTCTGCCAGAGGAGTAAGACACCAGAAGCACCCACTTCTTCCTGTTACAGAGCCCGATCGCTTGTGCACGGCCGGATGTCGAAAAGAAAAACATCAAGTGTTAACCCAGGGCATGGTGGCTCACGCCTGTCATCCCAGCTACTCAGGAGGCTGAGACCTGAGGATCTGGGTTCAAATCCAGCCCGGGGCAGGAAAGTCCTTGAGACTCTTATCGTCAGTAAAGCACCTAAAAACCGGAAGTGGCGCTGTGGCTCAAAGTGGTAGAGCACCAGCCTTGAGTGGAAGAAGCTCAGGGACAGCGCCCAGGCCCTGAGTTCAAGTCCTACCGCGGACCAAAAACAACAGCCACGGCAAAAAAAACGACTCCATACAGCTCAGGATGCCGGACTCGGTGTCTGACTTGATTTCAGCCCACAGAGAGAATCCCACGGTGTTTGTTCCAAACGGTGTCCCGTCCCTCTATTCCTGTGGGCTGCCAAAGATTTTTCCCCTGTGGCCGATGCGATGTTTGAGGACCACTGAGGCACAGTGAGAAGACACCATTTCCTATGGGGGGACTGGGGTTCAAGTCTCCCGAGCCCCACGGCAGCAGGGTTTAAGTCCACGTCCTACCTGAAGGGAAGTTTCAGAACTGGCTTTCCCATGCATCTCCTCCCCCCTCCCTCTCCCCCCAGCTGCCTTCTTCCGGCTAAGATTTCACTTGACTTTATTTTTTTCCTGAGTCTGCTATGGGATGCTTTTGCTCCTTGGCTGGCGCTCCACCGCCTGAACCACGCTTCCCATGAAGGAGCGAGGCAGGCGGCGAGGGCAACGCCATTTGGGGGTGGACAGAGAAAGGAGGTAGCGGGAGCCAGAAGCATTGGTATTTTTTTTTCTTTCTTTCTTTCTTCTGATGGAATGACGCCCGGGGTCTCTCTGGGGCAGAGAGAATCAAAGCGACGTTGAGAGCCAAGTCATCCCCCAAATAAACAAACCAACCCACGCCCTGCCATCAAACATGGCCCCCAAGCAAACACGGGTCACCTCAGAAGCACACAGTGGTGAAATGACCTTGCTGCCCCAAGGTCACACCTTCTCCAAACCTTCCCTTCCCATCCGTGCTTTCCTCTCCTCCGGGGCACAAAGCACGCTTTGCCCTGCGGTCAGCTGGTTCCCAGTCCCCTCCCGCCCCCCACCCCCCCCCCCCGGCCACCCGGCCTTCCCAGAAGAGAGGGGCCCCCCCTGAAGTTGCACCTGAACAAATTCACTAATCAGGTTTCCCAGTGACCTTGGAAAGAGCCTGCCCGCTCCCCGGCTTGGTTTGGAAGAGAGAGAGAGAGAGGTTCCTTCATCTCCTCGCCCGTCTCCCATCCCCAGGCCAGGCCTGACACGTTCCAGAATGTTCTTCCAGTTCTCTGTGTACCCCTCCCTGCCTGGCCCACCCTTTCTGGCTTCCCTTGGGATAGTGTCCTGCCCAAACTCACCGTGCAAGTTGGGAACTGCTCAGGGAGTTTCTAGCACACGAGCCACTTGCCTCCCCCTGGGTCAGCCCCAAGGCTTGCACCCCCGGATTTTATCTTCCTGTAATCCCACAGGCTCAGGAGCGAGAGGAAGACGGGGTAAGAGGAGGCCACGAGGAGCCGGCTTAGGGGCTTTCTTTCTGATTGCTGGATGCCCTCATAGAACCCCGGGCCGGGTCCTCTGTGGTCCATAAAGAAACGCCGAGTTCACGAACAGCGAAGGAGTCTTGTTCTTCCGTTTGTGATCCGACATTCTGTGCTCCTCTAGTACTGTCTGAGTCCTTGCTACCACCCCCCCACCCCAATTCCTCCCCCTTATGACAGACACACAACTGTTGTGCAATCACACACAACTGTTGTGCAATCACACACACACATGCACACGCACATCACACACGCAGAGGCCTAATTCTCCCGGGAGTCTGTCTGGATAACTGGAGAGTTGAGAGTGAGATGGATCGTCCTGAGCTCTGCGGGGAACCTCGACCCTGCGGATAGTGATGTTGAGGGCTGCATAGTATTCCTCCCTGGACACTGTTGTGTGTACGCCGTGGGAGACATCGGATCTCAGGCGTCAGGCGTGAGGGCAAATCTGGGGGTAAATTTATCACAGGGCAATGGAGTGATTGCTTCCAGACAACTTGTTACCTTTCCCTGGGCTGCAGTCAAGCAGACACGAGAGCCAGAGGCACCTTTCCGGTCATTTCTATGCTCACCCTGTGATGACAGGGTTAACCCCCACCCCCCCGAAGTACCACTTGTCAGAGGGATTGCAAGCTGCCAAGATTACAGAGAAAGGACATGAATTTAACCCCCTGAGCCGGGCAAAGACTCTTAACCTGAAGCCCCAAGCAGATTACACAAACAGCCAACCAGCTTAAGGGCGGCTTAGATGCAAGGTCCTTTACCAAAATTAGAGCCATTTCCCAAGCAACAAATACTGTAGCAAGCTAGAAGATGGGGTTTGTCTCTGGAAATATTATTATTATTATTATTATTGCATTAACCAAGTTTCTTAAGAAATGTATTCTGGCTGGGCACACCCATCATACCAGCTATTCAGGAGGCTGAGATCTGAGGATCACAGTTCAAAGCCAGCCCGGGTAGGAAAGTCAGCGAGACTCATACTTTTTTTCTACATATATTTCAGGGGGGCCTTTTCCTAAGCGTGCCAGCCCATGGGCAAAAGTAAATATCAGAAAGCAAGTTCAAGCCCTGGTCTGTGACCAAAAAAAAAAACACAAAACAAAACAAAAGAAAAATGAAAAGACAAGCACTGAGAATACAACAGGAGAAATGGACACTGACAAGCAATCCATGAACCTAGCGTCTCCGATCACCAAGCCCTTCTTTTTCTGATCCATGCATTCTGCACACGTGTGTGTGTTTTTTTTTTTTAATTTTCCATCTCCTTGCTACCATCTTGAGTTTGCAGAAGAGCAGAGATTCATAACCATTGTTTTTAATGAATTAAGTAGCTGTGCAAAGAGGTCGCAATTCCACCAGTTAGGGTCACGAGGACAAGGCATCTTGGTCCATTTTTCTTTTCTTCAATTCTTCTTCCCCTACCTCCACTCCCATTCCCAGGAGCCCCGTCAAAGTTTCATCGTTCGGTTTTTACATAACGTACATGGAATATTGGGCCCGTCGGGATGTTTGAATGCGACCACCATTGTTTAGAGAACAGTACCTTGGAGAAAGAGACACATGGCAAATATGACTCTCTTAAGACATCCTACCTTCTGTGTAAATCATAATCTGCTTTGATTCAACATAAAATTACATAACTTTGTTTCCAGGCCTATCTCTTTGGTAATTATGTTGAAATGCATAGAATAATGAAACTGTTTGGGATTTTTTTTAATAGTGATTTATACTGATTTTCATGTGCAGTTGTTTTTGTGGTTTTTTTTTGGTCAATTTTTCTTTCTTGGCAGGTGCTCTACCGCTTGAACCATGCCTCCAGACCAGTCTCGCAGATTTTTCTGCCCAAGTTGACTTGGAAAAGATCTTCCTGATTTCAGCCACAAATTGCTCAGCGATTTGGGGTTTTTTTTTAAGTGAGGGGAGGGGAGGGGGGGATTCGTTTCAAATCTGTGTTCCTCGTGCCCGGGGCTGGGATTACAGGCGTGCGTTACCATGTCCGACCACTGTTTTCCTTTTGGTGTTCTCTGTCGAGGTTCATTGATTTTCTCACTTTCCCATCTGGGTTGCATTTAGCGACAGATGGGATATTTTCCGCAGAAGTCACCAGAACGCCGGCAGGCGAAGCGAGAGCTCGGCAGCGTCTTGGAAGCAGCCTTGCAGGAATCCCGGGTTCTAAGCTCACTGACACGGCCCCCCAAACACGGGCTGTGCGTGGAGATGAAGATCTCCGCCGACCACAGCCCCGGGACTGACGCGTGGGATGAGTCAGACCTGCCTGCTAGAAAACTCCACTCGCTCAAAGGACGCCATTTGCCCCCACGGAGAAAACCACCTTGCGAGCCATGTTCTCCCACGTGGGGCGGAAAAATCGCGAGCGCCGTTTAGAAGACCGTGAACTCACAAAGCTGGCTTTGACTGTGGGACACTTAGGTTTCAACCGCAGTGGGGTTCGAGCTTCGTCTGTTGGTTTAACCTGAGGGAAACAACAACAACAATCACAATATTCTTAGGAGAGGAACACAAAGGTACCATGCTTACGCACCTCTGACTTTATACAATCGTATGGATTGAATGAACTCCACAAAACGGAAACGAGCGTTTCGTGGGGTTCCACCCCACCCCCATTTTTTGCTGCTTTTGTTTTTCTCTTTGTCTTATTTGTTGCTTTCTCTGTCTTGAGGGGGAGGTGGAGGCACAGAAATGGGGGGACACAGGGTGAACAAAGGCAGCCGTGGTCCTCACTGGACACGATGTGGAAAATGAACTCGACAACCTGGGGGGTGAGGATGGGAGGGGAAGAGAGAGAGAAAGAGAGAGGGAAGGGGGGACACGGTGCAAAAAGAAATGCACTCATGACCTGACTTAGGGAACTGTCACCCCTCTGTCCATCACCTTTATCCTCGCAATTAAAATTTAGAAACCAACAACAACAAGCATAAACGACCCTTGATTGATAAAGCCACAGCTTGGAACGATAACCAATGAAACAGCCAACCATCTCTCATCGGGGCACGAGTTCGAGTCCAGCCGAGCTGGCTGGCAGCCATGCGGGCAGCGACCCCCCCTAGAGACAGAAGTGGCCAGTGAAATGGGGCGGCTCAGCCCGGGGGAGTGACTTGTGTCTGTGGTGTCGGCAGCACCGGTGATGTTGTTAGACATACCGCGCTGCCTTTTATGGCAGGCACCGTGCTAGGCTCCTTCCATCGTCCGCCTTTCCGTGCTCCGCATGGCCATTCACTGGCAGGAATGTGGCTCAGAGTTGACTGATGGCAAGATAGGCCGTGTACAGGAACTGGATCTCAGATAGCCCCGTGTTTCCTCTTTGACGGGGTTGAAGACATTTTTTTTTTCACCCCCCTCACACACTTCCTTCCTGTTCTAACTGCCAGTTCTCAGGAGTCGGAGCTGAGAGGCGGAGAGCAGAGGAGGTGCAGACACAAGAGAAATAGCAGCGAATGTGAGTCCAATTGTGGGGGGCCCGGGTGTAAGGAGCCGGGGAAGGGAGACTTATACAGTAGGCAAAAAAAAAAAAAAAAAAAAGAAGAAGAAGAAGAAGAAGGAGGAGGGGAAAAAAAAATCAGCCCTAGGCTATGACCCTCCCGGGAGCTGGAGGAACAAGTCTTCTGTCAGCTGGACCTAAAGATGAAGGGCTAAAGAAGGTGCTAGAATGCTTGTGCAAGGAAGGGCAAGCTGGGCAGAGAATGGCAGCGTTGATCTGGGGAGGAGGGAAGGGAGAAGTGTTGTGATTCAGGCCTCTGTGAAAGAGAGAGAGAGAGAGAGAGAGAGAGAGAGAGAGAGAGAGAGAGAGGTCTGAAGCAAAGATGTGTGCTGGGGTTGGGCCTGGTGGGGCTTCCCTGCAAGATTGGAGCTCCCATGTGGTCAAACTGAGGCACAGAGAGAGACTCAAGACCTACATGGAATTGTGGAACACCTCTGCCCGTGGCGGTGTGTGCTGGGGGTGCAGAGGTGTGGTTTCCTGTTTTGAAGCGGGCTGAAGACAGAGAGAGAGAGAGAGAGAGAGAGAGAGAGAGAGAGAGAGAGAGAGAGAGAGAGAGAGAGAGAGAGTACATGGTTCAGAGCTGTCAGGTCTGTCAAAAGGCCAACCCATTCCCATGAAAGAATTGGCTAAGAGAACTGCAGGGTGTCACCCTCGCTGGCTGGTGGCAAGATGAACTATCAGAGAGAGGAGAGAGAGAGAGAGAGAGAGAGAGAGAGAGAGCATGGCGGATGCACTGTGATTTAAGCACGGGTGACACAGTGTCCACCTTAACAACAACAGCAACAAGGGTGTGCCCACTTCCTGTGGTGGGGTGGGCAAAAGAGAAAATAAAATAGCTGCTCACTGTTTTTTTCCCAAATAATAATAATAATAATAATAATAATAATAACAAGAATCATCATCGCCTGCCTCAGTGAAAACTGAAAGCAAATGGGAAGAGAGCTGAGTACTTGGGTGAAAAAGACAGGTTCTAGAAGACTCTGAGTGGGCCCAGTGAAGCCTTCCCATTATCCCAGGTGCGGAAGTCTGCTTGAGATAGCACCTTAAAAGTGTTTTCCTCTCTTCTGATTTACTTTTATTCGTTTTCTGTGTATTTGCTTATTTGTGGGGGGTCTCTGAGGCTGCACACCAGGCCTGCCTGCAGTGCGCATGCGGGTGCGCCAGGCCTGCCTGCAGTGCGCATGCGGGTGCGCCAGGCTTTCCCTGCAGTGCGCATGCGGGTGCGCCAGGCCTCCCTGCAGTGCGCATGCGGGTGCGCCAGGCCTCCTTTCAGTGCGCATGCGGGTGCGCCAGGCTTCCCTGCAGTGCGCATGCGGGTGCGCCAGGCCTCCTTTCAGTGCGCATGCGGGTGCGCCAGGCTTTCCCTGCAGTGCGCATGCGGGTCCAGCCACGAGGCCCCCGAGGCCCGGTTCCTTCGCAGTGCGCACGCGCGGGTCTGAGCCAGGTTCCGCGCGGGCTGCGCGCGCAGCACGTTGATTCCACGGGCAGATAGGTGAGTGGAGCCTGAGCTCCCACGGCTGGGCGTGGGGCCCGCGGCGGCGTCGCAGGGTCGCTGGGCTGGGCTGGGCAGCCTGGGAGGAGGCGAGCGTGGCGTGAGCAGCCATCCCCCGGAGCCTTCCGGGCAGTGGGAAGTGCGGGTGCTGGAGCCAGGGCAGCCGGAAGTGCGGGTGACTGGGGGTGGGGGGTCACGGCAGTAGGAAGTGTGGATGATAGAGCCAATGGAGCAGGACGTGCAGGTGATGGAGGTCAGGACGGCAGGAAGTGCGGGTGACTGGGGGGGGTCAAGACAGTAAGAAGTGCGGATGATAGAGCCAATGGAGCAGGAAGTGCGGATGACTGGGGGCGGGGGTCACGACAGCAGGAAGTGCGGGTGATAGAGCCATTGGAGCAGGAAGTGCAGGTGATGGAGGTCAGGACAGGTCAGGACAGCAGGAAGTACGGATGACTGGGGGGGGTCAAGACAGTAAGAAGTGGGGATGATAGAGCCAATGGAGCAGGAAGTGCGGATGACTGGGGGCGGGGGTCACGACAGCAGGAAGTGCGGGTGATAGAGCCATTGGAGCAGGGAGTGCAGGTGATGGAGGTCAGGACAGCAGGAAGTGCGGATGACTGGGGGGGTCAAGACAGTAAGAAGTGGGGATGATAGAGCCAATGGAGCAGGGAGTGCAGGTGATGGAGGTCAGGACAGCAGGGAGTGTGGGTGATAGAGCCAATGGAGCAGGAAGTGAGGATGACTGGGGGGGTCAGGACAGCAGGGAGTGTGGATGCTGGAGCTGGGTCAGCAGGAGGTGCGGATGACTGGTGGGGTCACCACAGTAGGAAGTGCGGATGACAGAGCCAATGGAGTAGGGAGTGCAGATGATGGAGGTCAGGGCAGCAGGAAGTGTGGGTGATAGAGCCAATGGAGCAGGAAGTGCAAGTGATGGAGGTCAGGACAGCAGGAAGTGCGGATGACTGGGGGGTGGTCAAGACAGTAAGAAGTGGGGATGGTAGAGCCAATGGAGCAGGGAGTGCAGGTGATGGAGGTCAGGACAGCAGGAAGTGTGGGTGATAGAGCCAGTGGAGCAGGAAGTGTGGATGGTGGGGTTCGGGACACCAGGGAGTGCGGATGCTGGAGCCAGACGGAGCCATGATGGATGTGGAGAGTGGGGTGGGGCAGCAAGAAGTGTGTGTGATGGAGCTCAGGCAGCAGGAAGTGCAAGTGATGGAGCCAGAGGAGCAGGAAGTGTGGATGACCAGAGCCAGGAAGGGAAGGAAGTGTGGATGGTGGATGATGGGTTCAGAGCAGCAGGAAGTGCAGAAGATGGAGCCAGAGCCGCAAGAAATGCAGGTGGCTGGAGAGGGAGCAGGCGGTGGGGGTGATGGGTGATGGAGCCGGGACCAGGGGTGATGGAGCCAGGAGGCCCTGTGGTCTGGCCATCTCTGCCTCGGGGGTCACTTTCCTGCGCGGATAACCGAGCCCCCCTCACTCACCCACAAGGAAGGTGGCCCGGCTCTTGGTGAAACCATGGGTGCAGGGCTGAGGAATATGAGGGAAAAAAAATGAAACAACCCGGAGTGTTCTCTGCTGAGGGGCGGGGCTCCCGCCACCCCCATCTTCAGTTCCTCTTCTCTAGTTTCACAAGGTTCTCTCAGCTGGGGGGGGGGGGGCAGGAATCTGGCCCCACCACAATTTCACTTGGCAGAGCCCGAAATGGGGACCCAGGGCGTTTGAGCAACGCCTACAGCACCCCAAAACCCAGGTCGGAGTTGCACAGAAACCTTCCCCACAGCTGCCATGGAAGCCAACTGGGGTGTGTGTAGCTGCTGAACTCCTAATTAGATTTCCAGGATGGCTGGGGAGCTGTCATCCCAGCTACTTAGGAGGCTGACATCTGAGGATCGCGGTTCAAAGCCAGCCTGGGCAGGAAAGTCTATGAGACTCTCATCTCCACTGAACCACCACAAAGCTGGAAGCCGAGCTGTGGCTCAGGTAGTAGAGCGCCCCGGCCCGGCCTTGTGGCCTGCAGTCTGTGGTGTGACCTCTGGCTTGATTCTTTATTCTATTCAGGGAGGAGAGCCTCCCCACCCCCCCACCCCCCACCACCGTGGGTCAGTATCATCTGCACCTTCATCGACCCACAACACCCCTGGTCTCTTTAGATTTTTCCAGAAGGTTCCGTCATTTTCCCCTGCTGGCCTTTTGGGGGTTGGAGCTGGCTGACTCATTCTGTTTTCCCCACCATGCCCTAGCGACTAGGGTGCGCTGCTTCAGTGAAGTCCTCTGAGGCTGAGGCCACGGTTGCCCTAGCAACAGGGACCACCCAGTTTGCTCCGGGCTCTGGAAGAGAAATGGAGCCCTGACAGGTTGCTTTCAGACCGGGTGAAATATGATTTACCTCTGATGTACAGAGGCAAACCTTCTTTTTCATCTTTCCTTCCTCTGCTCCTCTCCTGTGGAAATTGCTCTGGGCATCATTTCCAGTCTTTCCCTTCCCCTCTCCATGGTTGATGATTGCCACATTGAAACTCCAAAACCACAAATGAGCCGGGCAGCCGCACACCTGTCCTTCCAGCTACTCTGGAGGCTGAGATCTGAGGATCGCGGTTCAAAGTCAGTCGGGGCCGGAAAGTCCGTGAGACTCTGATCGCCCATGATCCACCAGAAAACCAGAAGTGGAGCTGTCCCTCAAAGTGATAGAGCGCTAGCCTTACGCCAAAGAACTCAGGGACAGCGCTCGGGCCCTGAGTTCAAGTCCCACAACTGACCAAAAATTAAAAAAAAACAACAAAAAACCAACTTACAGATGATTTTGAACAGAACCGACTTGACTCTTGGGAAACTTTCTAGCTTGGAGAGGGGAGGGGATGGGTATTCCCTTGGAGATGGGTCACTTTGGACGAATGCAGGTTTCGCCCACAGGCATTGAAAAACCAGGAAAAGAATCTCTTGCACAAATACCTTCCTAACTCGGGTTGCTACCAGCCCTGGGGTAGGAAGTCCCCAGCGAAGAGGACATTCTCTGAACTCTCTGGGTGGGTGGTAGAGTTTGGGGTTTGGGGTGTGTGTGTGTGTGTGTGTGTGTGTGTGTGTGTGTGTGTGTGTGGTGTGTCCTTTACCATGCACTTGAGTGATGGAAAGCTCTCTGCAAGCCCTGGGTCTTGAACCTGTGGGTACTTTGACCAGGTTGTCCTTCCCTGTGTGAACACAAGACATGGAGATGCAGGTGATGGTTAAAAATAATACTAGGGGATGGGGGCAAGGTTCGGGTGGTAGAGCGCCAGGCATTGCGCAGAAACGTCAGATTTGAGTTTGAGTCCCAGTCTCAGACAAAATAATAATAATAATAACAAAACAACATGCCCCAGGCCCATCCACAAGGGGCCTTAGAGTATAGAACCCTAGAAAGCTGGAGTATCTCATGAGGGAAAGAGGGAAGACTGTTAAACTGGTAGCCGGGTACCGGTGGCTCACGCTTGCAATCCTGTCTCCTCAGGGAGGCTGAGATCTGAGGATCGAGGTTCAAGGCCAGCCCCCCACGATTAGTGTCTTCACGCCAATTAACCACCCCCAAAACAAAAGCCAGAAGTGGAGCTGTGGCTCAAGGGGTAGAGCTCTCATCTTGAGAAGAAAAAAAAAAAAAAAAAACACCAAAACTCAGACAGGGACAGCTTCTGGGTTGTAAGTTCAAGTCCGAGGACTGGCACCTACCAAAGAAAAATGGTATTTATCATTTTATTTAGAGGAATTGAATCCGTTGCCGCTTTGTGGCGTGTCAGAAGGTCTCGAGACGGAGAACCTAATGAATCCATTGGTGGGAAATTAGCCAGAGCTGGGACTCCTGTGTCTCTGGCTTGGCACCGTTCTCCATTCTCTTTCGCTGTCTGTAGACAGCACCTCCGCTGGGGTTGTGCAAATGCCAGGCCAGGCCAGGCGGTTGTTTCTGTAACCACTGCTGATGGGCGACTGTTCACCCATGGTTTGGGATTGTGTGTGTGCCGTGTTGTCTCTCTCTGGTGTCTGGCTGACACGTTGCCGTCTGTCTGTCTGTCTGTCTTGCAAGTTTCATTCGATGACTCGGAGGCACTCGTGGCTTGTGAGGAGAAACCCAGGCTGGTTGGAGAAAGTACTGTGATGGATTCTTCTCGTTGTTGTTGGCCATGGGGTTTGAACTTGAGGTCCCAGGTGCCGTCCCTGAGCTCTTTCACTCAAGGCTGGCGCCCTAGCGCTGTGAGCCACAGCTCCACTTCCGGTTTCCTGGTGGTTTATAGGAGAGAAGAGTCTCAGAGACTTTCCTGCCCGGGGCTGGCTTCGAACCGATGATCCTCACGTCTCAGCCTCGTGCTGGGATGACACGCGTGAACCAGGCGTGGGTGGCATTCTGCTGTCACGAAGTCCGAGGAGGTTGAGCTACAGGGAGATGTCTGATGACCGCAGAGGTCGCTGTTCCCATCCAAGGAGATGACCCCCCCCATCCCCTGCACATCTGTCTCTCGTAGCTCGAGATGACGGAGAAGGATCCGGAGCCACAGCTGGAGGAGGGCGACGATGAGCTGGACAGCAAGCCTCAACTACAAGCCCCCGCCCCAGAAGTCCCTGAAGGAGCTGCAGGAGATGGACAAGGACGACGAGAGCCTCACCAAGTACAAGAAGACCCTGCTGGGGGACCCGCCCCTGGTCGCAGGTGGGGGTCCAAGCCCGCCCCGGCTGCCATCTTCCCCTCCTCTCCCTCCCTCTCCCCTCTGCCCATTGCCGCCATCTTGTCTTCCTTCTCCTCTCCTCTTCCCATCTGTCCACTGTCACCCTCTTCTCTTCCCTTCTCCTCTCTCTCTCTCTCTCTCTCTCTCCTTCCCTGGCACTGGGGATGGGACAAGGCCCGCAGGTGCACGTAACCGCGGTGCAGCCGCTGCGTGGATGTGGGGTGAGACTGTGGAATCTGGGGTGTCACTGGCCTGTGGTGGGGCACAGCCAGGCTGGGCTCCAGGAGGACCTCCGAGTCCAGCTGGACACACGTGTGCGTGTCTCTCTCTCTGGTGCTCACATTCTCCTTGAATCCCGCAGACCCCACGGTGCCGAACGTGATCGTGACCCAGCTCAGCCTGGTGTGTGACAGCGCGCCGGGCCCCATCACCATGGATCTGACTGGTAAGTGGGGGGCCCCGCAGAGGGGGGGGAGCACCGAGCCGAGTCCCACTTTATTATTATTTTTTAATCTTTACTATTCCTGCAAGAGAGATCACAACGCGAGTGCGAAGCATGCTGTAGGTTTCTGGAGTTGTAATTCCCACCCCCCACCCCCACCCCAGTCCTGGTCTTGAACTCAGGGCCTGAGCACTGTCCCTGGCTTCTTTTTGCTCAAGGCTAGCACTCTACCCCTTGAACCACAGCGCCACTTCTGGCCTTTTCTATATATATGGTGCTGAGGAATCGAACCCAGGGCTTCCTGCATGCTAGGCGAGCGCTCTACCGCTAGGCCACCTTCCCAGCCCTGGAGTTGTGTTCTTTCTGCCGTCTTCAGCTCTACAGAAAAAATGTATCTATTCTTACGCAAGCATAGCTGAGGTGGGTGAAAAGCCACGCCCAGCTCCCCGAAACGATGCCGGCCGTTAAACATGACTTAAGCCGGGCGCCGGTGGCTCCCGCCTGTCATCCCAGCTACTCAGGAGGCTGAGATCGGAGGACCCCGGTTCAAAGCCAAGCCCCGGGCAGGAAAGTCCCTGAGACTCTTCATCTCCAATGAACCACCAGGAAACACAGAAGTGGAGCTGTGGCTCGAAGTGACGGCCTTGCGCGAGAGAGAGCTCAGGGACAGCGCCCGGTTGGTTGTTCAAGCCCCACAACCGACAAACCAGACAAAAACCCATGATTCACGCTTCCATCTCTGTTTCTCCCTAGGATAAACGTAACCGAAAACCCCCTCCCCTCTCCCTTCTTGTGACTCACGGCGAGGCGAGTCCCAAGATGAGTTTTGGAGACGGTAGGAGAGATTTGGAAGGCAGATTAAAATGATCGTGATGAGGAGGATGCTGTCGAATTGAAAAAATAAAATTAAAATGAAGCAAAGCAGAAGCGAAAGATGATTCTAGAAGGAGAGCCCGGCAGGGAGGAAGCCCTGGCTCTGTGACCGTATATGGGTTTTCTCTGCCGAGAGAGAGAGAGAGAGAGAGAGAGAGAGGCGTGAGGCTGAGGGAGACACTTCCTGCTCAGCCGCAATCACTGGGGCTTGCACACCTGTGCACACGCGTGCACGCGCACCCAGCCACAGCCCCCCCCCCCGCAGTCTAGAATCTCTCTCTCTCTGTCTCTGTCTCTCCCCCTCCCCCTCCCTCGGGTCTCAGGCCTCTTCTCCAGGGAGGAAATTGTGTAACCCGGAGCAGAGGCAGCTGTCAGCCTGAGGAGATAAAGCGAAGGAAAGCTGCTAGAAGGTTCTACTGATCCTAAGAGAAAGCATCGGCCTCTGACTCACCCTTGCTTAGCTGGGGGCGGGGGGGGGAACCTAAAAAACATCCAAATTGGTTTTCTGTCCTGAGAAAGTTTCTGACCTGAATAAGAGCAGCTCATCTGTGAAATAAGGCGGAGACCCAGAACTGTGCAACACACACACACACACGCACACACACACACACGTGCCACATTATACAAGATTACTTAGGGACAGTATTGAGGGACAGATCCTGCTTGTTAATGCCTAAAAATGGTGTGTGTGTGTGTGTGTCTCTCTCTCTATATGTGTGTGTGTGTGTGTATATATATACATATTGGTCACTTAAGCAATTGTCCTTAGGGAAAATTAATACAATCGTGCAGATGCAAATAGAAGAAAGTAAGAACAAAAATGAGTATTTGGGCTCACCTACTTAGCACGCACGAAGCCCCAGGACAACGAAACTAAAAGGAGTATGTATTTAGAATATTCATTTAAATGTCCAGAGCTTGAACATATCACCTGCTGACCCATCTCGCTAGCTTACCTGTATTTCCTTTCCTTCCTTGAGATTCTTGTCCTAGGTGCGTGTTAAATAAATGTTCCATAGAGAGGGTAAAAAGGTCACTCAGTTGATCCTATTATTAGTAGTAGCAGTAGTAGTAGTAGTAGTATTGTATTTAAGTAGTTGTCCAAAGGAGCTGCCATTGAACAAAGAAAACTCCATGAACACAATGCCTTTTGATCCAGGGTCCCCACCCCCCCGCCCTTCCATCCTTCACCCATCTCTTCCCTCTACCCCTGCCTCCACCTTCTTCTTCATCTTGTAGGATCTACATTGGTTAAGGCTATTTTTTAAAGTTATTATTGGTGATTAGCAAAGATTTGTCCTCCTAACCTTTATAGTAAAATAAAGTATGTACATATAACACTATGGTCAAACTCGGGCCGTGTATCTTGTGTGTGATGTGGTGTGTATGTATGTATTCATGTGCTCTGTGTGTGTGTGTGTGTGTGCTAATCTCACACACTCTTTGAACTGAGATAAAGAGAGGCCCAGCCAAGACCTTCCTTCATCTCCTTCTAGAACCAGCTTCTGAGGAGAGTAAACGCTTCCCCAATCTCACTTTTCACAGGAGATCTTCAAGAGCTGAAAAAGCAGATCTTTGTGCTCAAGGAAGGCATCGAGTACAGGGTGAAAATTTGCTTCAAAGTGAGTACCTCGTACCCAGTGCCTTCCCGGGCTTGGATTAAGTCCTCCCTCGCTGTGGCGTTTCCCCTCCCCCCCCCCAGCTCTGGGACTCGGGTCCACCTGCCATTAGCCCGGTGGCTGCCATGGGCCCCTCCCCGAACCCCTACAACCCGGCCGCTCAGCCGCCGTCCGCGGTTCCGTTGGTGACATTTCTTCCTTTTGCAACACGTTGACGCAAGGGGAAATTATGCATTCGCCCCTTTTGTCCCCATCCAGTATTTCACCTAAAATGTCGGGAAGGTTAGCTATCTAGTGAATGTGTGTGTGTGTGTGTGTGTGTGTGAACAAGGAAGGAAGTGAATCAATTGATAGGAAAAAGAAAGAGAGAAAAGAGGGAAGAAAGAGAGAGAAAGAGAGAGAGAGAGAGAAAGAAGAGACCAGATGAACCTCAGCTTTCATTGCTCAATGGAGACATAAATGCTGGGGATAACAGTCATTGCTAAATAACCAGGCGGTTGCAATCCAAGTAGTAGAGTAGGCGATCAAGAAAGAAAGAAAGAAAAAATTAAGAAGTAAATTGAGAACCGTAGCCCCGTTGTATAACTACATGATAATTATTATCATACATAATAGTATATATTATAATAGACAATCATATGATATATGATTATACACTATAATATTTCGTTATATGCTGCACAATATGTATCACATAATATATTATTTATAACATGTTATGTAATTATGTAATATGTAATACAGTCTATATCAATGTCATATTAACATGTTATATGACATATTATGTATAATAATTATATAGATAAAAGCAATAAACTGATATCTAGTCATCAGGCCTAAGGGCGGGAGGGAGCCAGGAAAGGTGGATGAATGCATGGATAATATTCAGTACGTGAACATGGAAACCGCCCCCCCTCCCCACCTCACTTGAGGGGAGGGGGAGGGGCGGGAGAGATGGAGTGATGTCACTCAAGATGCTTTGCACTTATCAATTGTTAGGGTCCGTAGAGCCCCCCCCCACCCCGCACAACTCCTTACAGGTAACACAAATCAAAAAAAAAAAAAAAAAAAGGAACTAAGTAAGTAAATAAATAATAAGAGCTCAGGAGGGGAAATCGCGGAGAAGAGAGGCCTCTGTCCCCACCAGCAGCCGCAGGGACATGTACTTGGAGGTGTGTTTGTCTTGGCTGTCTCTCCTCCCCCCGGGGGGTTGGGCCGCATTCCCGGGGCTCTGAGCCCCACAGGAAGAGCCCATCTTGACCCCTGTGTTTGCACACTGGCCTGCCCTCCCCCGGCTGCAGGAAATGATTCAAGATGAGCGGACCGACTGGCTGCACCGCACGCGGGCAGGCCGCAGAACCAGCCCTGCGTGTTGACTCCTTCCACTGGCGTTGAACTTGGGGTCCCTTGGTTTCCTGTCCGATTTGTTTATTACTAGAACACCTGGTGTGGTGGCGCTGGGGGCGGCCTGATGCCCAAACCTACGCAGAAAGGGGTTGGAAGCCCGCCTAACCCTTCGGCGTTTGCGCCTGCTCATTCTAGAAAGTGAATCTCTTTTTTTTAAAATAATCCATAGGTTGCGATTATCTTTAAGTAGTTGCACGAAGGAACCGTGTATCAACCCCGTGCTTCTTGGCCAATGTCACCCATTAGAAGGTGAATCTAGGCCGGGCACTGGTGGCTCACGCCTGTCATCCCAGCCTCTCAGGAGGCTATCGGAGGACCACGGTTCAAAGCCAGCCCTGGGCAGGAAAGTCCATGAGACTCTCGTCTCCAATGAACCACCAGTTTCCAAAGTTGGGGTCCCCGGTGGTCAGAATCACATCCCAGAAGGGGGGAGGGCACTGCTCTCCTGCAGGAGAAAGACCCTCTGTGTGTACCCACATAAAATACCATGCCAGCTTGGAGCCACTATGAGAAGCAGCATCTAGATCATTCTAGAAAGTCATGGAAAAGCGATGCAACCCTCTCCCGGTGTCTCTCCACCAAGGGCCACAGGAAAATCTCCATTTGTGACTCCGTCCTCGCCGCCCGCCTTCCTCCCACACCCCTAACAGGTGTTCCCCCCTCCCCCCATTGCCGTAACTATTCGCACCTTCCTTTTGCCCATCCCGAGTGTGTGTCTAACAAATACTCAGCGGAGGAGCAACGTTCAAGCACTAGACTCTATCATCACGTCCTCATCGTGCCCGGCTGCTATTACCTATTTGTTTTATTTAGGTCTTACTTGGGCTTAAATTCTCTTAACAGCCTGAGCCATGATCCCAGCCCCTTCCTATTTTTTTTTCTCTTTTCTTTCGTCGCCACTCCTGGGGCTTGAATTCAGGGCCTAGGCTCTCTGTTCCTGAGCCTCTTGGTGCTCAAGGCTGGTGCTCTACCACTTGCCACTTCCAGCTTTTATTATTTCTTTTTTTCTGAGTAGTTTATTGGAGATAAGAGGCTCACAGACTTTCCTGCCCACACTGGCTTTGAACCTCGATCCTCAGATCTCAGCTTCCGGAGTAGCTGGGATGACAGGCGTGAGCCACCCACCGGGTCCCATTCCTATTTCTGTATCTCCTCTAGTCTCATCTCCTAGCCGGGCCGAGACCCCGCTTAGGGCTTAGAGGAAGCAGCATGGATTTCGGTATTTCGTTGCGCTCCAGCCGGGAGATGGGAGGTGGAAATGATCGGGCTTCAATTTGATCCCAGTTTTCTACCACAAAGCCATCTCTGTCCTAGCTGCTTTTGCCTGCTTTTTACCACAAGTCACAGCCTAGAATTTTCCCTGCTCTGCTACTACCCCCATGCAACGGGACAAAAGGACTCACCAGTAGATTGGTCTGAGCATGGCGCTCGACACTCGAAGGGCGTCATGGTTGTTGGGGAGGTTACCCTGGAGCCGTCTCATTTCTCCATATTGCTGGAGAGTCGGCCAAGTCCTCCAGCCGTGACTCAACGTCCGACTTCGTGTGTGTTGACAAGAGTGGGCAGCGTAGGAAATGGCAGACAGCTCAGGTAAAATGAGTCATGGTGGAGAAAAACTGGTAATGGCCGGGGCTGTCCCTATTTTTATTCTTGCTTTTAATGATATTCTTTGAAAGTCTTGGGGAAAGTAGCAAATATCCCAGACCACAGGTCAGACACCCAGGGGGAACCAACCGGATGCAAGGGAATGGCACGCATTATTTACGACAAAGGAGGACTCTGGGTATCTCCCAATGCCTTGCCTGGAGACTCCAATCTCAGTTCACAGGGGCAGCCACCACGGCTCTCAGACCCGGCTTTCCGTGACTGGCTTTCTCCGTGTTGTTGTTTTTCACACACTTCCATGGCTCACTCCAGAGGTGATGGTTTTCTGTCTGTTGACATCATAGTTCCCATTGGTATTTGTATAACCTTTCCTGTAACAATGACAGGGTTGGGGCTGGGTGGTGCTAAGGAAAGCAAGTTTGCGATGGACTCTGAGGAAGGAGAAATAAATAGGGTGAAGAATATTAGGGTTTTAGGGTTTCTTCCCCCTTTTTATACTATCACTTAATATTTTATTATACATCTATTTGGTTATCTTTAGTAGTACAAAGGGGGTTCCCCTTTTTCTTTTTTGCCAATCCTGGGGCTTGAACTCAGGGCCTGGGCTCCATCCTTAAGCTTTTTGCTCAAGGCTAGCGCACTATCACAACGCCACTTCTGGCTTTTTCTGTGTCTGTGGTACCGAGGGATCGAACCCAGGGCTTCCTGCATGCCAGGCAAGCGCTCTACCACTAGGCCACCTTCCCCAACATCAGAGGCAGTTTCAATTCACCCTGCCAGTTGGTGAGGACGATACATCTCGATCCGCGTCTCCCCCATCCCCTCCGCACCCTCCATGACATGAGAGATCTCCTGTCCCCGGTTTCTGGCTCACCACCGCACAAAATGGCGGCTCGGATGGACTCATTCGTTCTCCCCTCTGCAGAGACAGGTTCACCGGCAGGGTCGGCGGGCGACAGGTGGAGAACGGAAGACTTGCTTTCCTCTCAAATACCTGGGTCCTTTCTACTTGCAGGTGAACAGGGATATTGTGTCGGGTCTGAAGTACGTTCAAAACACACCTACCGCACAGGGATGAAAGGTAAATGGAGGCACTGATATCACCCCCGGCTTGCCACAGTCACTGTGTGTGTGTGTGTGTGTGTGTGTGTGTGTGTGTGTGTGTGTGTGTGCCAGTCCTGGGGTTTGAACTCAGGGCTGGGACGCTGTCCCTGAGTGTCTCTCTGCTCAAGGCTGGTGCTCTACCACTTGAGCCACAGCTCCACTTCCCAGCCTTTTTCTGAGTAGTGGATTGGAGAGAAGAGTCTCATGGACTTTCCTACCCCAGGCTGGCCTTGAACCTCGATCCTCAGATCTCAGCCTCCTGAGCAGCTGGGATGACAGGCGGGAGCCACGGTGCCCGGCTCCTCCATTAGCCTCTTCGCCCTCACGGGGGGGGTTTTTCCTTCCCTTGTAGTGGACAAGGCCCACGTTCATGGTGGGCAGCTACGGGCCTCGGCCCGAGGAGTACGAGTTCCTGACTCCCCCGAGGAGGCCCCCAAGGGCCTGCTGGCGCGGGGCACCTACCACAACAAGTCCTTCTTCACGGACGACGACAAGCAGGACCACCTCACCTGGGACTGGAACCTATCCATCAGGAAGGAATGGAATGAGTGAAGGAGAGAACCGACGGAGGATTGAGCTCATCTGCCCGTCGTAGCTGTACCCTCCCTTCCTCCCACGCCTGCTGGATCGCCCCCCTCTCCCCCCTCCCCATCTCCGGCGCCCCCTGGCCCATCTGTCGTTGACCCCGCCCACTTCCTCTGAACCCCAAGTTACCGCTAGCTCGTCCTTCATTCTCCATCTCATTCCCCATGGGCCCCCTCTTTTACTTTCCTCCAAGCGAGTAGAGGCTAGAAAAATCATCCAGACCCCCACCCCCCTCATATGTTCCTCCTTCACCTTGGGGTTCCCATCACTCACAGAAGTGTTCTGGGCTTGTCTCTGGCCCCGTGAATTCTTGGCACACCCCTCCTCTCCCTCTCCCCCCCCCACCCCCAGTGAGATACTTCTTTTGTGTGTGGTGGGGGGGGGGGGACATTGTAAACACCAACAGGAGAACCGAGAATAAAGCAACGATCGTATGTCCTGACTGAGACCCTCCTTTCCTCCCTTCCAACAAAGATGGCGCCCAAAGGGGTCCCTTTCTTAGGCATTTCCTTGGGGGGGGGTGGGAGAGCTTGGATCAGACACAGCACGGGGTAGAATGTGTCCACACACTACAGCTAAGTACCCTGGGCAGTAAGTGTTCAGAACACAGTATGGGGGAAAAAAACAAGACCTAATGTAATATTTTGACCTTGTGCAGCGTTTTCTTCTTCTTGCTTTTATAGTACTCCATTTCTTTCATTGGTGCTTTATGGTTTCACACACACACACACACGCACACGCACGCACATTTTTATTACTGGCATCGGGGAGGGGGGGGTTGTTCATTTTTTTTTTTTTTTTTTTTTTTGGCCAGTCCTGGGCCTTGGACTCAGGGCCTGAGTACTGTCCCTGGCTTCTTCCCGCTCAAGGCTAGCACTCTGCCACTTGAGCCACAGCGCCGCTTCTGGCCGTTTTCTGTATATGTGGTGCTGGGGAATCGAACCTAGGACCTCGTGTATCCGAGGCAGGCACTCTTGCCACTAGGCTATATCCCCAGCCCAAGGGGGTTGTTCATTTTGAACATGCTTCAATCGTTTCTTTCTTTGTCCATCCTCTCCCCCCGCCCCCACCCCCCCAACCATTTTCAGTCCAAGCTGTGAGCTCCTGGTTCCAATCATGATTTACCTCTGCATTCCCGCTCCTAAATCAACACCTAGCACCCAGCACCTCACTGGCTCCTTGTTCAATTTAGATAAATGAGACCGGCCTTCTTCAGGTTGCTGTTTACATTCTGAGCCTTTGATCGGGGGCCAGGCCACCTGTGAAATTCCCACCGAACTGAAAACCCCCACGGCCGAGTTACCAGCAAGTAGCTCTGCCCGGATCCCACACCCCAAAACCCACACCCAGAGGCTGAGCAGGCCCCAGTATGGAAACCGGGGAACCCAGATGTAAGTCCAGATGTGGACTCCTCCTCCTCCTCCTCCTCCTCACCTGCGCCCGGCCCCTGGGGTCGCCACAGACACTGAAGATTCCACAGGTAAAAGAAAACAGCCTGGGGTGTGGGGGAGGGGAGCCCCAGAATTCAACAGGAGAGGTGGGGGGGCAGGGGGTGGGGGGCGGGCACAGTGATCCCTTGGGTATTTTCCATCCAAGCCTAGAAAGTACTGGGTGGTACTGAGTACTGCCCAGCAGAGAGGGGAGAAATCTAACCGCGTGTTCTTGGGGAGCAGACGGAGGGCAGGGGGCCTCACATATGTTAGTGAAAATAGTAATGATGACAGTAGGAATAATAATAATGACGTCTTAGCATGGTAACTGCATTCCTCGAAATTACATATATGTATATATATTTGGCGTTAGCATGATGAGAAGAGGTGTATGAGATGTTCTCGGTATTTAAGGGTGCTTCTTGCCAACTCAGTACCCCGAAATCTACATCTTTGGTGTCTCTCTGTCTCTCTGTCTCTGTCTCTGTCCCTCTCTCTCTCTCTCTATCTCACTCTCTGTATCTGTCTGTCTGTCTGTCTCTGTCTATCTTTGTGTCTGTTTCTGTCTCTGTCTGTCTCTCTCTCTCTGCCTCACTCTTTCTGGAGTGCTCTCTCTCCCTCTCTATCTCTATCTCTGTCTCTTTCTGTCTCTCCTCTCTCTGTTTATCTCTGTCTGTGTCTGTCTCTGTCTCTTTCTGTCTCTCCTTTCTCTCTCTGTTTATCTCTGTCTCTTACTGTCTCTCCTCTCTCTGTTTATCTTTCTCTTTCTTATTGTCTTTCTTTCGCTCTGTTTATCTCTCTCCCTATCTCTGTCTCTTACTGTCTTTCTTTCTCTGTTTATCTCTGTCTCTCTGTTTCTTACCATCTCTCCTTCTTTTTCTCTCTGTTTATCTCTGTCTCCCTGTCTCTTACTGCCTCTCCTTTCTGTTTATCTCTGTCTCTCTGTTTCTTACTGTCTCTCCTTCTCTCTCTGTTTATCTGGTCTCTGTCTCTTTCTGTCTCTCCTTCTCTCTGTTTATCTCTGTCTCTGTCTTTCTGTCTCTCCTTTCTCTCTCTGTTTATCTCTGTCCTCTGTCTCTTTCTGTCTCTCATTTCTCTGTTTATCTCTGTCTCCCTGTCTCTTTCTGTCTCTCCTTTCTCTCTCTATTTATCTCTGTCTCTTACTGCCTCTCCTTCTCTCTCTGTTTATCTCTGTCTCCCTGTCTCTCTCTGTCTCTCCTTTCTCTCTCTATCTCTGTCTCTCTGTCTCTTTCTGTCTCTCCTTTCTCTCTCTGTTTATCTCTGTCTCTGTTTCTTTCTGTCTCTCCTTCTTTCTCTCTCTGTTTATCTCTGTCTCTTTCTGTCTCTCATTTCTCTCTGTTTATCTCTGTCTCTGTCTCTCTGTCTCTTTCTGTCTCTCCTTTCTCTCTCTGTTTATCTCTGTCTCTGTCTCTCCTTTTCTCTCTGTTTATCTCTGTCTCTGTCTCTCCTTTTTCTCTCTGTTTATCTCTGTCTCTGTCTCTCTGTCTCTTTCTGTCTCTCCTTTCTCTCTCTGTTTATCTGTATCTGTCTCTCTCTGTCTCTCCTTTCTCTCTCTGTTTATCTCTGTCTCTGTCTCTCCTTTTTCTCTCTGTTTATCTCTGTCTCTCTGTCTCTTTCTGTCTCTCCTTCTCTCTCTGTTTATCTCTGTCTCCCTGTCTCTCTCTGTCTCTCCTCCTTCCTCTCCCCGTCTCTCTCTGACCCTGTCTGCCTCTCTCTAGAGGACCCCGGTGCCGTGTGGGGCCCCGTGTGGCTGACCGACGTCCAAGCGGCGGTGGACTTTGTCGCGGCGGCCGAGGTGACGCTCATTGGCTTCTTCCAGGTGGGTACCCCGTCCCCTGCTCTCCCATCCTCCCCTGTCCCTCCATCCTCCCTCACCCCGGGTGTGGCCCCCGAGGGAACCGTGACAGTGACCGTGACATCAGATGACATCGCCGTAGGACGGGGGAGAGCCGGCGTCTACTCTCAGCTTGTCCACGAAGGCCTGTGACCTTCCAGAAGGTTCCATGTCTGCATTGCCACCGTGTCTCACACACACACATGCACACACTTGTTTTAAGAGCTCTGGGCTCTCCGGCCACGTCGGGATCTGCAGAAGAAAGCCATGCTCAAAACCCCCATCACCCTAAGAGCCCCAGTTTCTATTCCTCACGGCACCCGAGAAATAGACCCCAGCGTCCGCCCGGCTTCTGTGAGCTACGCAGCTCCTCTTCATGATGGACCACACCTGGCACCTGACCACTGTGACTTGTTTTGTTCTGTCGGTCCCGGGGCTTGAACTCAGGACCTGGGCGCTGTCCCTGAGCTGCTTTTGCTCAAGGCTGGCGCTCTACCGCTTGAGCCACAGCGCCACTTCCGGTTTCCTGGTGGTTCACTGGAGATGAGAGTCTCACGGGCTTTCCTGCCCGGGCTGGCT
Organism: Perognathus longimembris pacificus; assembly: GCF_023159225.1. Classification (NCBI taxonomy): domain Eukaryota; kingdom Metazoa; phylum Chordata; class Mammalia; order Rodentia; family Heteromyidae; genus Perognathus; species Perognathus longimembris. The sequence continues at coordinate 17,552 of NW_025960804.1, read as the reverse complement.
TTGAACCGCGATCCTCAGATCTCAGCCTCCTGAGTAGCTGGGATGACAGGCGTGAGCCACCCACCCAGCTCTCTCCGGATAAGGGAGGGAGACATGACACAGTCCCAGGTCCCAGGGGTCAGGGCCCCCCTGGGAAAGGCAGGGTCCAGGCGGGGCCTGCAACCCCGCCCACGGCCACCAGAGGCCAGCACCGAGGCCTCCAAGTGTCCGTTTGCCAGGGCTGATTAGAAAAGAACCCATGTCCAACCAGACGGCACCCCTGTAAGCCCAGCCACTCAGGAGGCTGAGATCTGAGGACTGGAGCTCGAAACCAGCCTGGGGCGGGCGGGGTTGGGGGGGGTGGTTGATCCCCAATGAACCACCCGAAAGCCACAAGTGGAGCGAGCCACTGACCAGCATTGGGTGGAAAAGCTCAAGGGACAATGCCCAGGGGGGCTGAGCTCACACACACACACACACACACACACACACACACACGCACACACACTGTCCATCGCCATTCCACCTCCGCGGTGCTGTTCCTTGTCGTGTTGTGTTCGGTTGCTCTAGGATCTGGAAATGCCAGCGGTGGCCACGTTCCGCGGCCTGGCCCCGGACTTCCAGGATGTGCCCTTCGGCATGGCCAACGACTCCGAGGTGCTGCGCCATTACAACATCACCGGCAATGCCATCTCGCTCTTCCGTCTGGTGAGTCGGGGGGGGGGGGGGGGGAGGGCAGATGGCGGCCACCCCACCCCCACCCCACCCCACCCTCCCAGGCCCCGGGTGGTTGATTCCTGCAAGTAGAAAGGACGCCATGTATCCGGCTCCTGAGGGCTGGGTGGGTTGCCAAGTTCAAGGGCAGGGATGAGTCAATCCGGGCTCGCCAGACAGGTGTGGCAAAGCAAGGGAGAGAGGGACAGGAAATGGGACACCCCGGTGGCCCATTTTGGGGGGGGGCATTAGGGAACCCCAAAAGGTACTGAGCACTCCCGTAGCATTCACCCTTCCATCTGTAAAATAAAGGGGTTCGAGTGCCTCCTCCCCAAGGTGTTTTGAGCTCCACCATTTTTTGGGGGGGGATGGGGATTTATTTTATTTTATTTATTTATGTATTTTTAAAATTTCTATTGTCAAACTGATGTACCAGAGCCGTTACAGTTTCATACATTAGGCACTGGATACATTTCTTGTACTGTTTGCTACCTCCTCCCTCATTCCCCCTCCCCCTCCCCCTTTCCTTTCCTTCCCCCCCACCCCATGAGTTGTTCAGTAGATAGCTCCACCATTTTGCGCTTTGGGGTGTTGACATTTGTCACAAGCCCTCCTTTACCACCAACCCCACGCCCCCCCCCCTCATGATGGACAATAGTAACAAAGACACCGAATGTGTTTGCTGTGCTCAGACATCTTACAATCTAAGTTACTGCGCCATATCATCCGACGGATTCTAACGTGCTCGAAGGAGAAAAACACTGTGGACGATCTGATTACGGGGATAAAAAATGGGAAGGAGACCACGGAGCTAGGAAGCAAAGGAGACAAAATCTGGACGCTGTAAAGGAAAATCATGGCTCCGGGGGCGATTTTGTGTTTGTTTTAAAGCGAGTTCAGTTAAGGAATTGATGAACTGGCCAATTTGGCTAGCCCGGGCGGGGGGAAAAATGTACTGGCAGCAAAGGGCTCTAAGACAGACAGACCTGATTAGAGACATGTGTTGGAGAAGTTAGAATCCCACAGTGGGCTTGTGCTTACTTTGATTGGCATGGGGAAGCCCCGCCCCTCCTCCCCAAGCCTTTAGATGAGCAGAGTCACCTGAACACCAAGGGGTTTTAACGAGATGGTTCCGCAAACGATGATTCCGCATGGAAGAGTCTTGTGCGACAGGCAAACGGAAATAAATAAAATAGAGAAGGATATGCACCACACGAAAGGCCTCCAGGGGAGAGGCAGCCATGGAAGTGAAAGGAAAAAGACAAGCATGGGCGTGCATGCCTGTAATCCCAGCATCCAGAGGCTGAGGCAGGTGGGTCAGGAGTTCAGGACCGCTTTGGAGGGGCCACAATGCCACCCCCCCCCATTCCAAAATGAAATGAAAGACGGCGATGGCACTCATTCGATGGGTAGCAAACAGTGGATACCCAAAGGGGGTGACATCTAAAAAAAAAATCAGAGAGTCTTAACATAGTGGGGGCAGGTGCGGAATTCGGGGTTGCTGGTTCTTTGGTTGGTTGTGGGGTTTTAGAAACCGGTGGAACATTGAAGAGAAGGCTTTACGCCCAGGGTTTTAAGCCTCCTTTAAGCCGGGTGTGAGCCTCGTTTTTCCACTAAGCTCCCCCTCTCCCATCTGTGACATCTTTGACGAGGACGACGGATAGCAGATTCACACCCCCCCTCCTCTCTCTTCTGCAGTTCCAGAAGCTTCCTCCTTTCATTCTTCTCACTCTCTCCATCTTGACACCTCCTTTTTAGTGTCAGCACTAACCCACCCAATTCTCTTCTCCAGCCAGCAGTGGAATCCATGCCCGGGGGAAGCAGAGAGGTTCCGTGCACAACTGCACCAGAGTGTCTAGAATATACCCAACACAGAGCCATCCCGGGACACGGTGACCCTAAGTATCTGTCATCCATCAATGCTAAAAACCCCACAAATACACCTTCTGCTATACATTTTAGGGGGAGAAAAGCAATGTTCCCCTCTCTCAGTTCTCAGGGTGGGATTCTCTTTGCAGTAGATGATGCATAATACTTTCTTACCCCCATCCCGCAGATTTCCTATCCCGGTGTGGTTTCCAGAATGTATTTGTTTATAAAATAATGAAATAATCGGGCATGGTTTCAGAAGCATAGCAACCTTGGAGAGGGGTGTGTGTGTGTGTGTGTGTGTGTGTGTGTATGACAGCACTCCCGCTGTCTGGGAGGGTGATGGTCTTTCTGTATCCTTTCTCTTCCTGGCCTGCATTCCTCAGGTCCCAGACACCTGGCTCTGCTGGAACTTCCTACAGTCTAGTTCTGGGAAGTCTGGGTGATTGGTTGCCAGGAAACGCAACCCCAGGGCCCGGGCTCCTGGCTGGGGTCAGCTAGGAAGCAGCTCAGGCACCAGACCTAAGAGTTCCTAGAAAAACACCAGCAGGAAGCCTTCGGGTGTGTGCGATACTGAAAGGGCCCTGATTGGGAGTCAAATAACATGATTCGGGTGGTTGCAACAGGCAGCCTTAAAGTACAAAAGCAACAGCCAGCTGGCAAAGTGTGTGTGTGTGTGTGTGTGTGTGTGTGTGTGTGTGTGTGTGTGTTTGCTGGTCCTAGGGCTTGAACTCACAGCCTGGGCGCTGTCCCTGAGCCTCTTGGTGCTCAAGGCTAACACTCTACCACTGAAGCCACAGCGCCACTTCCAGCTTTTGCTGAGTAGTTGATGGGAGAGAAGAGTCTCACTGACTTTTCTGCCCAGGCTGGCTTTGAACCATGATCCTCAGATCTCAGCCTCCTGAGTAGCTGGGATGACAGGCATGAGCCACCAGGCCCAACTTTTCTTTTTGTAAAACTTAGTCCAAGACCAGGACTCGAACTCAGGACCTGATGCTTTGCTCGTTGGCCGGTGCTCTACCAACGGAGCCATGTCTCCAACCCCCATCTCCCCGACTCTTGAATCAGGGTAGAAGCTGGAAGTAAAAAGCCTCAGGGGAACTCTGACTGAGACATTTTTGTTTTTCCTCTTGCCTTTCTAGTTCTTTCTCGAGCTTTCTAACTCGGAACCCTGTGAATGTCAACCTTGAATAGGCACAAAAACAGATTGGGTTGTTTTTTTTTTTTTTTCCATTCTGGGCAGGGTTTTCTTTAAGAAACACGACGCTTCTGTGCATTTCAGCTTTCGTTTCCTCCTACATTTAAATGGAGGACAAACGCGGTCCTAGTGCGGCCATGACTAGAACACACAGCAGGTGCTCAGCAACCATTCTAGAACAAATGGACGGTAAGAAGATGGCTGCCTACGTTGAGGATTTATCAAATTAGCCGTCAGAGTCGAGCAACGCTCGGGGAGGCTTTCATTAACCCAAGGGGAATGATCTTGAATAAAAGTAGGTACCAGGGGCTGGGGATATAGCCTAGTGGCAAGAGTGCCTGCCTCGGATACACGAGGCCCTAGGTTCGATCCCCAGCACCACATATACAGAAAACGGCCAGAAGCGGCGCTGTGGCTCAAGTGGCAGAGTGCTAGCCTTGAGCGGGAAGAAGCCAGGGACAGCGCTCAGGCCCTGAGTCCAAGGCCCAGGACTGGCCAAAAAAAAAAAAAAGTAGGTACCAGCCAGGGGCTGGTGGTTCACACCGCCTATCCCAGCTGCTCTGGGGGCTGAGATAATGCGTGCTAAAGGAAATACTCAGAGGGGTTCTCTGGGCAGCGTGGAGAGACATTTCAGACAGGTCAACGAGGGCCTAGTGCCGTGGCGCATACCTGTAATACCAGCTATGGAGGAGGACAAGGAAAGAGAATCGTAGTCCTAAATCCAGCCCTGGGGGGCAAAAAAAAAAAAAAAAAAGCATGAGATCCTATCTGAAAAGCAACTAGAGAAGAAAGGGCTGGAAGCGTGGTTCAAGTGGTACAGCACCCACCCAGCAGCACAAGTCCCTGAGTTCAAACCTTAGTACTGCTAAAAATAACCAAAAAACACGAAGGAAGGGAGGGAGGGAGGGAAGGAGGAAGGAAGGAAGGAAGGAAAGAAGGAAGGAAGGAAGGAAGGAAGGAAGGAGGGGAAGACAGAAATTGCAGGAAGAAATAAATAGAAGCTAAAATGTAAATGTGTGCATAAACGTGAACATCTGTTAACTATTGCCGCAATGGTAACAACAGTATCTCGAGAAGTTTAGAATTCAGCTGCCCCCCCCCCAAAATAATTTCTTAATTGTGGTGCCAGGAAATGGAGATGGATTCGACGGTTCTAAGTGCCGATTGCTGCAAATTATTAAAATTAGTCATTGTTAATATTAGTCATTAAATCAGAATATAGTACACAATATCCACCTACTGACTCTGTATTATCATTGTTAATATTAAACTCCGGTAAGCAAAGCATGTAGGCCCAATAATTCGGTACTCATTTAATTATTTATTATTAATTGATGAATAATGAAGTGTTATCACTAACTCACAACAATTCATCGTTAATATTAAATTCTGGTAAGCAAAGCATGTATGTCTGATAGGTCAATGTTCATTGGATTATTCATTACCAATGAATATTTAACGACAAATAGTAGTCATTCGTGATTCATATTAAATCCTGGCAAGCAAAACATGCCCGTTCGATAATTCGATATTCATTGGATGATGCGTGCTTCGTTAATTAACCACGAAGTGTTCTCACGCAATAGCAATTGATGACTCCTAACAACTCATTATTCATATTGAACCCCGGTACGTGAACCATGTACGCTCGTTAACTCAGTGTTCAGTGAGTGCTCTGCTATTCTTCAGTCACGACTGGCTATTATGCAATAATGAATCGTGTCAATTCCGCATGTCCGAATCTGCCTGTGGGTGCTGTCTGGGCGGCCCGGGGCCCAGAACATGAGCAGGGATGGCGTCTTGCTGATTTCCCTGTGGTCGGGCTGTTCGCCCAGTCGGTCCCTGCTGGGAAGCAGTGCACTGTGGGGCCAGGACGGGACCACCATGGTCACCAGGGCGTCCTCTGCTCTGTCCCCAGGTAGACAACCAGCAGCTGAACTTAGAGGACCAGGCCCTGGCGGGCCTGGAGCCGGCCACGCTGAGCCGATTCATCCGCACCAACAACTTGCGTCTGGTGACCGAGTACAATGCCATGGTGAGTGGAGGGGGGGGGGGGTTAAGGGAGACTCCCCTGTCTTGGGGCAGATGTCTGGGCTATGGACCTGCCTGGAAAGCAGTTGAGGCGCCATCTTGGATGTTGGTCCAACTGGGCTACTGGCTGAAGACCAATCTGTTCACCACGTTGTGAGTAATATCTCATTCTCTCTCTCTCTCTCTCTCTCTCTCTCTTTCTCTCTCTCTGCTCCTCTCCTTCTCTCTTGGCCACCCTTCCTTCTTCTCTATCTTGCTCTCTTCCTCCTTCCCTTCTCTCTTCCTCCTCCTTCCCACCCTTTTCTCTCTCCTTCCCCTCCTTCTCTCTCTCTCCTTCCCTGCTCTCTCCCTCTTCCTTCCTCCTTCCTTCCCACCCTTCTCTCTCTCTCTGCATGTCTCTCTCCTCTCTGTCTCCCTGTCTCTCTCTCTGCATTTCAATTCACCAGACGGTGCTGGGCCTGTTTAACACCATGATCGAGATCCACCTCCTCCTGCTGATGGACAAGGCGTCCCCGGGGTTCCAGGAGAATCTGGCCACATACCAGACGGCGGCCAAGCTCTACCAGGGAGAGGTGAGCGGGCGTGGCCCCCCCAGAATGCCCAGCGTCAGAGCCTAGGGGAAGCGATGGGCACGGGGAGGTCGCAAGTTAGTCTCTGAGATGACCCTTGGAGTAAGAAGCTCATCCTGAGCATCCACGCCGACGGTTGGATCATGGCAGTTAGAGTTGAATATGAATCGTTCTGAAGAGGCGCTTGGTAATGTGAAAGGCCTACCTAATCAGACCTTCTCATGGTGGTTCAAATAATGTATTTTTTAAAATATTGGTGGGTGGAGAGGAAAGAAAACAGACACACAGCCAGGTGCTGGTGACTCACGCCTGTCATCCTAACTACCTGAGGGGCTGAGATCTGAGGATCACAGTTCAAAGCCAGCCTGGACGGAAAAGTCTGTATGACTCTGACCTCCAATTAATCACCGAAAAGCAAAGCAAAGCCTGGAAATGGAGCTGTGGCTCAAGTGGGCCAGCCACAAGCAAAAAAAAAAAAAAAAAACAAGCTAAAAGGCAGTGTGCCCCGGCCCCGAACTCAAGTCTCGACAGCGACACAAGAATCATTCATTCATTCAACAAAGGAATAAGATAACGAAGCCACCCAAGATAGATTTATTGAAACTCAGCGGAAATGTCAGTCAGGTAGCCCCGGCCGTAGATTCAAGGGGTGAAAACCCAACCGTCACATTAACTCTTCTTGCATCTCCAACGTCATTGCTTCGCTGGCATCTTCACTTCATTTCTTCCCTTGTGCAGATCCTCTTTGTTCTGGTAGACAGTGGCCAAAAGGACAACGGCAAAGTGGTGTCGTACTTCCGGCTGAGGGAGTCTCAGCTGCCGGCCTTGGCTATTTACCGGACACTGGATGACCAGTGGGACACACTGCCCATCTCCCGAGTGGACGTGGAGCAGGTGAAGGAGTTCTGTGGCGGGTTCCTGGCGGGGAAGCTGTTGGTAAGTGGAGAGGAAGCGAGCTGCAGGTGTGGACTCCTCCTCTGGGCCTCCCTGCTAGGGACTGCTTCGTGGGGGGGAGGCTGGGCGTAGTGGCTCATTCCTGTAATCCCAGCTGGGTGCAAGTAAAACTAAGAGGATTGTGGTCCGGGGCCAACCTGAGGCAAAAGCTCAAAACCCCATCTGAAACGTAATTAAAGAAAAAGAGAAAAAGGTCAGGGGTGTGGCTCAAGGGATAGAGCGCCTGCCTTGCTAGGCTAAGGACTTGAGTTCGAATCTCGAAACCGAAACAGAGGTGTTCTACCGGGCACCCATGGCTCAGGCCTGTCATCCCAACCACCACTCAGGAGGCTGAGATCGGAGGATCCCGGTTCAAAGTCAACCCAGGCAGGAAAGTCCGTGAGACGCTGATCTCCAAGGCACCAGCAGAAAACCGGACATGGGAGAGTGGCTCAAGGGGTAGAGCGCCAGCTTTGAGTGAAAGAAGAAGCTCAGGGACAGCGCCCAGGCCCTGAGTTCAAGCCCCAGGACCAGCACACATGCGTGCGCACACGCGCGCGCACACACACACACCACACTCACAAACACAATAATAATAAATACCCGTGCTCGTTTGTTTCAGAGAGAAGATGGTAAATCAGAAGACACCAGCCCTAAAGAAGAACTCTGATTTCTCCGTCCTCCTCCTCCTCCTCCTCCTCCTCCTCCTCCTTCTGCTGACAACAGCACATCTGCTACGTAAAAGGAGCAAGTCACACTCCTGCTACACCAGACAGGATACACACACACACACACACACACACACACACACACACACGTTCCGGGGTGATGACTCCATTCCATCTTCCCAATCTTCCTTCTTCTCCTCCTCTCTTTCAGCTTTCTTCACTACAGCCCTTCCCGCGTGAGAACATGGCCAGCCCCCTTCCTAGACATCCCGTTGGCTGTGGTGAGGATGGGGCCTGCCATTCCGGAACCTTCTCTGTCTGCTTGGGGTTGTCTAGAGATGGAAAGTCCACCAGCTTCCCTAATGACATGCCCTTCCTTCTCTGACCCAGAGCCAGCAATCGAAGGATGAAGGACTTGTCTGAAATTGTTTTAGGATATGTTGTTGTTGTTGTTGTTGTTATTTGGGACTTGTGTATGTGTGTGTGTGTGTGTGTGTGTGTCAAAAGTTAAGTGATGACTCCAAGTTTTGAACTCAAAAGAAAGGAACCAAGTATATGAAAGAAAGAAAGAGAGAGGAGGAGAGAAAGGAAAGAAGGAAGGAAGAAAGGAAAGGAGGGAGGGAAGGAGAAAAGGAGGGAGGAAGGAAGGAAGGAAGGAAGGAAGGAAGGAAATTAATTTATGCTGCTTAGCATTTCCCATCTTCTGTGTGAATCAACCACTCAAATAAATAAACAAGTAGCCTATCAGGAAATGGAAACAAGAGGGGTTTGTTTTTTTTTTCTTTATTGCTGTTTTTGTGTTCTCTTTGTCTTGTGTGTTGGTTTCTCTGTCTTTGAGAGGGTAAATGGAGGCACAGAAATGGAGGGACAGAGGGGGAACAAAGGCAGCTGTGGTCCTCACTGGACACGACGCGGAAAATGAACTCGACAACTTGTGGGTGGGGACGGGAGGGGAAAACTGGGAGAGAGCGAGGGAAGGGGGGGCACGGTCCAAAAAGAAATGTACTTGTGGGCTGGAATGTGGCCTAGTGGCAAGAGTGCTTGCCTCGTATACATGAAGCCCTGGGTTCGATTCCCCAGCACCACATATACAGAAAATGGCCAGAGGTGGCGCTGTGGCTCAAGTGGCAGAGTGCTAGCCTTGAGCGAAAGGAAGCCAGGGACAGTGCTCAAGCCCTGAGTCCAAGGCCCAGGACTGGCACAAAAAATAAGATAAAAGAAAAAAGAAAAGACATGTACTCGTGACCTGACTTAGGGAACCATCTCCCCTCTGTCCATCACCTTTACCATCACGATAAAAATAAATTTTAAATAAATACCAAGGCGATTCCATTCCAGGAGAACGTCACCACTCCCCACCCCCGCCTTTTTTTTTTTGTCTGTGAACAGCCAGCTGCCCAGCTAAGCCGAGAGGGCACTGCGCACTGAGTCCTCACTGAGACCCAGGCCCGGAGCGACCGATCGGTGCCAGGTCCCCCCCGGGGGGTGGCGTGCGGGGTTGGGTGGGAGACTGTCCAGCCTGATAACCACCACTGGTGTAGCCAAGATGCTGGGGAGTCCATTAGGGAAAAGGTTCAGGGGTTGCCAGGGCGGGGTGGGGGAGGAGGGGGGGGACACTGGCTCCCAGACAGACGGGCTGGGACTAAGCAGGTGTGGTGTGCGACTCGACCCGACGTAGGATGAAGGAAGGGAGTGGGGGGGCCGCGTCGGCCCGACACCCCTGGACTACAAGCTCTCACTGTCCACACACAGATGGCCCCTTGTTCCCGGCAGGCCCTTGGCTCTGCAGAAAAGAACCTAAGTGGCAAAGAGCTGGGCGGGGGGGGGGGGGGGGAGGTAATAAATAAAAACTGGGAAGAGAACCACAAAGCCCTGCTTGTTCCTCTCTGGGGAAGCCATGCCATGGTCCTGGGCGGGGAGGTGGCTGCTGGCTTGTGGGGGGGGGGGCGGTGTGCACACAGGAGTGCAAGGCAGCTAGAGCACCCAGCCCCGTGTCTCCCGCCCGCCCCGTCATCCCAGCCACTCAGGAGGCTGAGTTCTGAGGATCGTGGGTTCAAAGCCAGCCCGGGGCAGCGAAGTCCTTGGAATGCTTCTCTTCCAGTCAATCGCCAAGACGTCCCAAGTGGAGCTGCGGCTCAAGGTAGTGGAGCACCAGCCTTAAATGGGCCCGCCATCACCCCTCCCCTGGGGTCCCTCCAGTCATCCCGTCCTGCGGACTTCGGTGCCTCTGTCTGGACTCCTTTCTCCATCTCTGTCGCTCGATGGAGCGCAGGAAGAAGAAGAACCAAGGGTGGAAGGGTCTGCCTGGAGGTTGGTACCCAAGGAACGGTGCCTGGAATGTGCTGGAACGTTCTGGAGGAGCATGCTGGAATGTTCTGGAACGTTCTGGAACATGCTGGAACATGCTGGAACGTTCTGGAACATGCTGGGCCCTATCCTCTCTCTTTCCCATCCAAGCCTTCCCAAATGATCCTGTCCAGGGGAGTTCTGTTTTTTGGGGGGGAGGTCCCTCATCTAGCTTTTACTCTCCCCCCCCCCCCACGAACTCCTCCTCTGAGTGGAAATGAGGAGTAACAGCTCATGATCTCAGCCCTTAACCCCGGCAGCCTCTCTCTTGCCCTGACTCATTCGCTCTATTTGCACCCAGCTCCCCCCCCCAACACACACCTCCCCTTCACCAAATTTGCTCCCCAACACCACTAACGATAGCCTGGGAAGAGGGGGGAAGAAAAAAACCCTCACCGTTTCCCACCCCCCCCCCCCACACACACACTTCGAGCTGTGTGATTCTAATTACAACGGAGATGGTCGGCGGAGCCCTTTCCCACCACTGAAAAGAGCAGCCCAGAACACGGATCAAAATACTCCACGCCGCCATTCTGCCCATGGCTGCGGTGCCAACGGATTTTCTTTTTTTAATTTTGATTTCTCGGAAGATATAGAGATTTTAGGAGGAGACGTAAACGCACTGCGTCCTTAGATAACTCGTGAATGAAGGAGAAGGTGTGCCATTCCTGGAAAAGGCCTGGACAGTAACTAATCACCAAGCAAAAAAAAAAAAAGCAAAAAGCAGAATGGAGTCCAAACCACAGCAAAGGCTGTTTGGTTTGTGGAAGCAAATGCTGAGTTCTCACATTCCTTCCCAGATTCCAGAACGTATTTCTAGAAGGAACGCACCCCTCAAACAAACAAACACCCAAAAAGTTACTTTATCGTTTGAGATAAAGGTGGGTCTTGTCAGTGGTGGGGCTTGAACTCACGGCCTGGGCGCTGTCCCTGAGCTTCTTTTTGCTCGAGGCTGGCACTCTACCACTTGAGTCACAGCGCCGCTTCCGGTTTTCTGTGTGTGGGGGGCGGGGGGGGCGCGTTCATTGGAGATGAGAGTCTCACGGACTTTCCTGCCCAGGCTGGCTTTGAACCTGGGTCCTCAGATCTCAGCCTCCTGAGTAGCTGGGATGACAGGCGTGAGTCCCCCCCCCCCCCCGCAGCCGGCCTTGAAACGCCTTGGCCTGTCATCTCTGTTGACCAATAGACATATAAGCTAACTGAAATTCTGAAGCAGGAGAAGCAGCAGCAGCTGACCGTTGATTCTATTTCCATCCGGACTTGCTTGTGCCAGAAACTCAACCCCCCGGTTGATTTGGCTTTTAATAAAAAAAAAGAAATTATTCTTGTTGTTGCAGACATTGTGCAAAATGGAAAAACAAACACATCAGTCTGGGACGGTTCGGGTTCAGGAAGTAGGGCAGGGTCGCTATTAAAAAACACACACACAAACCCCAGCATCCGCCTTCCCCATCCTTCCCACTCCTTTCTCACACACAGATCTGCTCCCCAAAGCCCTTGTAACATGGCTGACATGTGATTATCTCCACCCCTCCCTCCCCAGTCCATAGACCTCACCAGCTCCCTCAGGAAAGCCTGGAATACCAACCCTTAGGGGCCAGATCAGCGCCCCCACCCCGAACCCCACGAGGCTCCTTGTCTCTCTTTCTTCCTAAAAGTTGAGAGAGAGACAGAGAGACAGAGAGACAGAGACAGAGACAGAGACAGACAGACAGAGACAGAGAGACAGAGAGACAGAGACAGAGAGACAGAGAGACAGAGACAGAGAGACAGAGGCAGAGAAAGCCAGTAAAAATTACTGGAGGAAAAGAGGAAAATGTTTTTAACTGTTGTTGTTTTGTTTTGTTTTGTTTTGTTTTTTGTCAGTCCTGGGGCTTGAACTCGGGGCCTGAGCACTGTCCCTGGCTTCTTCCCGCTCAAGGCTAGCACTCTGCCACTTGAGCCACAGCGCCACTTCTGGCCATTTTCTGTATATGTGGTGCTGGGGAATCGAACCCAGGGCCTCATGTATACGAGGCAAGCACTCTTGCCACTAGGCCATATTCCCAGCCATGTTTTAACTGTTGTAAAAATTTGTCTCCTAAAAAGAAAAAAAGAATACTGACTTGGCATGTTTACTAAGAAATAATTTCTGTTTTTTGTTTTTGTTTTTGTTTTTTTACCCTGAATTGTGCAGAGAACATTTAGCTAAGTGTGTCAGTGCTCACCCAAGAAAGAGGAGCTGGGCTGGCCTACGGGAAAGGAAGGATTCCGGGAAGGGAAGAGAAGGAGAATGTTTGTGTGAACAGGACAGAAACACGGACCCCCTGAAGAGTCGGGGTGTGATCATCCTTGAGACTGTAGCCCCCCCACAACTCCCTCTGCCCAGCCCCCCCCATAAGAAACTCCTGACAGTGTTTATTCAAGCTTACCTTGAGGACTTTCCCTTTTCTGCTCTGCATGAGTGTGTGTGTGTGTGTGTGTGTGTGTGTGTGCAAGAGAAAGAGAGAGATAGAGGGAGAGAGAGAGAGAGTCAGTCCTGGGACTTGAACTCAGGGCTTCTCGTGCTCAAGGCTGGTGCTCTACCACGTGAGCCACAGCGTCACTTCCGGTTTTCTGGTGGCTCACTGGAGATCAGAGTCTCACGACTTTGCTGCCCAGGCTGGCTTTGAACCGCGATCCTCAGATCTCAGCCTCCTGAGTCGCTGGGATGACAGGCGGGAGCCACCTGCACCCACTTCCTGCACCCACTCTCCCCCTAACACAAACACACACACACACACGCACACACACACACACATGCCTTGTACCCCAGCTTCCCTTCCTTGCTAAGGGATTCCAGCCTGATTCTTAACAAGGCGCCCAAGGTCATCTCAAGGTCATCCCAAGGTCATCCACACCACGCCTGTGCCACATTCTATTAACCCGGGAGGGCCAAGAGCCGCCGGAGGCTGAGCGACCAGATGGGAACTTTGGGTCTCACGTGAAACCAGGTCACCAAGCTGCCTAAGTCCTCAACGCCAGGCCCCAGGCGGTGGGAAAGGGAGCAAAGAAATAGTCACAGCCACACACCCAGTTCCTCAAACACATCCAACTGTAAGCCATCGGGAGCAGTGATTGGTCACTTTCAGTGTGACTTCATCAGACCACACCCACTCTATGCAAATGAAGCTCCCCCCCCCCCCACGCCGGGGTCTTATAGGGTATACGTTATCTATAGTCGACTTGATTTTGCAGAAATTGTGCAATGTGTTATTTGGAATTATTATTATTTGGGAAGGAGGGGGGAAATTAAAAGATAAGCAAAAGGCAATGACAGTAAGTCTTCGGGATTTATCCTTTTTTATCCACCCCGAGTTTAAAAAGAAAAAAAATGTTTGTTCGACACAGATAAGTAGCTTTCTGATGCTGTTGCACAAGGCAACAGAAGTGATCAGAAAACAGAGGCTGTAGGATATTGGTAACTCAGGAACTAATCGAAGCTTTCTTTGTGGCATGCTATATACAATGTTTTTTGAAGATGTGGTAGGGAAATGAGTCTGGTTGGTGTGTGGTTTTTGAGTTTCAAATAAAGGTGTGTCAGTTACGCTATTCAGTGTTTATAGGCCAGGCAGTGTAGCAAGACACTCCGTTGCATAAACACATAAATTTCCCAGAATAAAATACTCCGTCTTAATATCTGTTTACCCTTTAACTCGGGTCACGTGTTGCTTGATCTGTTCGCAGGCTGAGAGGTTCAGTACATTCACGCATCCCCTGATCCTCTTTTTCTCTTCGATGGGCATTCTTTGAATATAAAAAGTACACCAGTGCCAGGTGCTGGTGGCTCACGCGGGTCATCGCAGCTATTCAGGAGGCTGAGATCTGAGGATCACGGTTCAAAGCCGGCCTGGGCAGTTAAGTCCATGAGACTCTAATCTCCCATGAACCACCCGAAAACCAGACGTGGAGCTGTGGCTCAAGTAGTAGAGCACCAGCCTTGAGTGGAAAAGCTCAGGAACAGCGCCCAGGCCTGAGTTCGAGCCCTACGACTGGCAAAAATAATAATAATTTTTAAATTGTGTGTGTGTGTGTATGTCCTTTCAATGGAGTGTAATTTTATTACAAGAGTGTAACTTTATTCTGATCTTCACAGGAGGGCTCCTTCCCTGCTGTGTCTGAGCAGGTCTTCCAACCTCATCTCAAGTGTTGAAACCAGGCCTACAAGGGAACCTCGCAAGCCCCCTTCGTGGGCTGCGTCTTTTCTTTGTGCAACCTGGAGTCAGTTGGGGAGTCAGGCTTCTTATCTTTCCTTCCCAGGAACACGTCCAGCCGGATGAACTATGCCTGCCCTCGTCTGGCTGAATCCAAGGACACAGAGCCCTGTCGACTTCCGCCGTGGGCGCATGGAATCCAAGTCCCACCGCCAGATTCACAGAGGTCACATCCGACCGCTGGCGGTTCCAAGAACGCCTTATTTGATTAGGATTATTTTTGTACTGTTGTGTGTTAGATTTATTTCTGGCAGCCAAATATTGAAACAATGTTCAGACCCTGTCCGGGATATAGAAAAACAGCCAACATCTGTAGGGGAGCTGTGACTTGTCCCCAGAAAACTTTGGCTCTGAAAGATAGATAGATAGATAGATAGATAGATAGATAGATAGATAGATAGATAGATAGATAGATGAGAGATAGATAGATAGATAGATAGATAGATAGATAGATAGATAGATGAGATAGTAGATAGGTAGATAGACTGCCTAGATAGATAGTAGATAGGTAGACAGACAGACTGAGTAGACAGACAGACAGACAGACAGACAGACAGACAGACAGACAGATAGATAGATAGATAGATAGATAGATAGATAGATAGACTAGGTGGGTAGATAGATGAATGATAGAGATAGATAGATAGATAGATAGATAGATAGATAGATAGATAGATAGATAGATAGATAGACTGACTAGGTAGGTAGATAGATGGATGATAGGTAGACAGACAGACAGATAGATAGATGAGAGAGAGATAGTAGATAGGTAGATAGGCAGACTGACTAGATAGATAGACTGACTAGGTAGGTAGATAGATGGATGATAGGTAGATAGAGGACAGACAGATAGATTGACTAGGTAGGTAGACAGATGGATGATAGAGACAGACAGACAGACAGACAGACAGATATAAAACCTCAGGAGTTCTCCTCAAAGCAGCATGGTGTGAGGACAAATGGGAAGGGCTGAAACTGACTCCAACAAACTCAGCAAAGATTCTTGGAAAAGGAAAGAGAGACATTTCCTTCCACTTCGCTATCCAATCAATGTTCTCTGCAGGAAAGCTCACGCTGTAATCCCAGCAAGTGTCCTCCTGTAAAGATCAGGAAAAGGAAAAGGTATGAAAACACTTCAACAATCTGGGCACCGGTGGCTCACGCCTGTCACCTCAGCCCCTCAGGAGGCTGAGATCTGTGGATGGTGGTTCAAGGCCAGCCCGGGCAGCCCGGGCAGGAAAGTCCACAAGACTCTCACTTCCAATGAAACAGAAGAAAAAAAAAAAAAAAGCCCAGAAGTGGATAAATTAAGGAATAGTGCCCTGGCTCTGCATTCAAGCCTCGATACTGGCACAAAAATTATTTGAAAAAGAAAAGAAACACCAGAGTCAGAGGTGAAACCATCAAGAGTCAGATAGACACGGACAGGGGTGAAAGATATTTTCCATGGCTCAGACTAACCACATTTCAATGTATTGTTTTATTTTATTTTATTTTATTTATTTATTTTTGGCCAGTCCTGGGGCTTGAACTCAGGGCCTGAGCACTGTCCCTGAGCTTCTTTTTGCTCAAGGCTAGCACTCTACCATTTGAGCCACAGCACCACTTCTGGCTTTTTCTGTGTATGTGGTGCTGAAGAATCGAACCCAGGCCTTCATGCATGCTAGGCAAGCGCTCTACCACTAAGCCACACTCCCAGCCCCAATGTATTCCTTTCAAATTAAATATTTCTTATTGTTATTATAAAGGTTGGTAAATAGTGACCAAGCTAAGGAGGGAAGAGGCCAGGAAAATGAGAAATGCCTCCCACATCTGATCTCTTCCTAATAAAATAGTAATGGGGAAAAAAGATAATGCCTTGGAAGGAAAGAATGACCAAAGTCAGGCAATAAGTACATTTCCCTTTGAACTGTGTTACCTCCTCCCTCATTTCCTCCTACTTTCCCCCTAAGTTTTCCTCCTCTGAATTCCGTCTCATCCTGTAGTTTGCAAAAAGAATAAAAATAATATTAATGGGCTGGGAATATGGCTCAGTGGTAAAATGCTTGTGTTGTACACATGAAGCCCTGGGTTCGATTCCTCAGCACCACATGTATAGAAAAAGCTGGAAGTGGGCTGGGAATATGGCCTAGTGGCAAGAGTGCTTGCCTCGTATACATGAGGCCCTGGGTTCAATTCCCCAGCACCACATATACAGAAAACGGCCAGAAGTGGCGCTGTGGCTCAAGTGGCAGAGTGCTAGCCTTGAGCAAAAAGAAGCCAGGGACAGTGCTCAGGCCCTGAGTTCAAGCCCCAGGACTGGCAAAAAAAAAAAAAAAACACAACAAAACCAAACAAAAAAATAACAATAAAAGATGTCATAACCAAACTTGAGCTCTCTCCTCTGTGAGATTTTGCTCTTCATCGATCAAACCCAGGCAGGACAGATTGCTTTTTCTTCTCTCCCCCCACCCCCACCCCACAACCAAAGATTTTAAAGGATGACCGGAGCCCGCGGGGTGTGCGGGACTCTGAATGGGACTTTGTCGAGACGCCATGTTCGTGGTTCGCAGCGCTGGGTGTGGACAGACAAACCCCCATTTGCAAAATCACACGGGCACACAGCGTTCCGTCCACGCCGGCTTATATAATCCCGGCTCTATCTTGTTTATGCATCTCAAGGATGCAGCCATTGAGAAGCCACAAGAACCAGGACAACATTTCAGCCCGGGGTGGGGGGGGGGGCGGTGTGGAATAAAAACATAACACACCTCGCACGACAGACGCACACACAGACGTGCAGTGTTCGTGGCAGATCAAGTGGAGAGTTTCCAGATTTTACTATTTGTTGTTGTTTTTGGACTTGAGTGAGCTGGTGAATTCAGTTGAACCCACTTTTTTTTTGGTTTGTTTTAAGGGTATCGCCTTTTCTCCTCTGCTTTGGTGATGAGCGGCGATCTGTCCCCTATGCTAAGAGGGAAAGCAAGAGTAACACCCAGGGGCTGGGGATATAGCCTAGTGGCAAGAGTGCCTG
>NW_025960803.1:0-36299 GCF_023159225.1 Perognathus longimembris pacificus | reverse complement strand
GGGGTGGGAAACGTCTTCACAGATCTTCTTTCTAAAGGCCTCCCACTTTGTTCTCTTCTTCTCACAGTCTGGGAGAGGCTGGCCGTCTGGGAGTGTCTGTCTGTCTGGGAGTGTCTGTCGGTCTGGGAGAGGCTCCATCTCTACAGAGCCTCTCCTCCCCCCTCCCCCTCCCCCCCACCCCGAGAGGAGCAAAATGGCAAATTCTTGATTGCTTTGAGCTTTACCCCGCTTTGTAGCGCTGGTGACTGCCGGCGTTCAAAACGCTAATGCAATTTCATTTATACAAATCGTCTGAAGAGAGAAGCTAAGAGTAGCTTCTCGCCACACCCCTTCCCGCCATACAAGCTACGGGGACCCCTGAAGAATGCCTGACTCTTAAAATGGAACATTCTGGGCAGCTGGAAGAACACTGGCAAAGGACAGACAGGTGTCAAGTCGCTTGGAGGGGCAGAACCTGAATTGGGTGAACGGGGCAGGTAGCTTCGGGGTAGAGTGCTTGCCTAGCATACGTGAGGCCCTGGGTTCGAGTCCTGGGTGCCACATGAATACAAAATAAATCAAATTTTCAAAATAAACTGAATTCCATTACTTCCTGGCAGAAAGTTTCAGAGCCGCTTCTCCTATAGAATTATTATTATTATTATTAATTTTCCTATTTGAATTATTTCCTGTAGGAACAGTTCCCCGTAGAAATAGTCTAACCTTCGTGGCAGAGCATTTCGGTGATGGTAGGGAGGCTACAAATTGGCAGATGGGTCAACAGATGGAAGTAAAGCTCGAAAAGAAATTCGCTTCCACGCTAGTGATTTAGCCGGCAATTGGAGTCCTGCCTGGATAGCTATCTTCACCCAGAGGAGCTTCTATGAAAAAAAAACAAAAACACCCCACAGGGGAATGCTAAATCTCAACCAACATCTCCATGCTCTGACTCAAGATGGTCACTTTGGTGTGTCTGGTCAATACCGGGCCTTGAACTCCTGGCCCTACATTCTCGGTCAGAGTGTTTGCTTACGGCTGGCGCTCTACCCACAGCCTACAGAAAGGGTCACTTCTGAGAGACAGCTTTACGTGCACGACAAGCTGAATGATCGCTTATGAGAGAACATTATGGGCTTAAATGATTTTTTTTTTCTGAAAATAACTGTTTAGTTGGATGAGCCAATCCAGTTGTAGGCTTGTTCGATGGACTGTAGTTGCAAAGTAACGAATAAATTTCCTTAAGCAGGCCAGACACAGCACAGCAAATATCGGCTGTGATTGACTTGCTGTGATGACCATTCGGAATTGCGTTATTTAGAGTATTCCTGGAATGACTTTAATTGCACAATATTATTTAAGGATTATTTTCCTCCTTCCTTCGCTATTTCCCTCTTATCCTTCCTTTCTGTCTTCTTTCCTTCACCTCTCCCTCCCTCCCTTCTTTCCTATGCTTCACTCTTAACTTTCCTTCTCCCCTTTCTTCCTATCTTCTTTCCTTCTTCCTTCCCTCCCTTCTTTCTTCTCTTCTTTCCTCCCCCCTTCCTTCCTCCCTCCCTCCCTTCCTCCCTCCCTCTCTTCCCTCCCTTCCTTCCTCCCTCCCTTCCTTCCTTCCTCCCTCCCTCCCTCCTTCCTGTTTTCCTTCTTCCCCATCATTCTTCCTGTCTTCCTTTCCTTCTTTCCTGTCTTCCTTCCTTCCTTCCTTCCTTTCTTCCTTTGCCCCTTCCTTCCTGTTTTCCTTCTTACTTTACTAAGTTGAGATCCGGTGAGCAATTGCAGATGGTGAATGGTTTCTTTGAATAATGCTGCAGACACCTAAAGCTTATTTGCAGAGGGGTTAGAAACTTGCTGCCATACCCAACACTGAAATACATATATATGATACGATATATAATATAATATAATACATATAATTAGATAGATAGATGGATGGACAGAGTAGATAGATAGATAGATAGATAGATAGATAGATAGATAGATAGATAGATAGATAGATAGATAGATAGATCACTTCCAGAGAATCTGGTAACCTAGGGGGTCACTTCCCGTGTCTACCGCTAGGAGGCACCGGCGAAGGCGAGGCAGAGAGGAGAGGAGTTGAACTCTCAGGGCCACCTCTGAGAGCCAAGGTCAGCCTCTCCTGACACCTGCTGGCCATGAGGAAGGAGCCTTGTAAACCAGTCAGTCCCCCAGAGCGGAGATGCGAGCCTCAATCCCAGCCGAGAATCAAGAGCGCAAGTGGGTGAGGTGCTGGAAGGTCCGGGTCGTGGCTGGCGTTGGCCGCCAGGTTTCTGACGGTCAGCAGAAAGGCCAAGGTGGGTGGAAGGACCTGCGGGAACTGAGAGGAAGCTGCCTCCCCCTACTGTGGAAATATCAACGTGTGAACAACCTCAAAGGCTTGTGCATGGACTGTCAAATCTAGATGCGTGTGTGTGTGTGTGTGTGTGTGTGTGTGTGTGTGTGTTGGTCCTGGGGCTTGAACTCAGGGCCTGGGTGCTGTCCCTGAGCTCTCTTTGCTCAAGGCTGGCGCTCTACCCCTTGAGCCACAGCTCCACTTCCAGTTTCCCGGTGGTTCATTGGAGATGAGAGTCTCATGGATTTTCCTGCCCAGGCTGGCTTTGAACCTCGATCCTCAGATCTCATCCTCCTGAGTAGCTGGGATGACAGGCGTGAGCCACTGGCATCTGGTCTCAAACAGTGTTCACTTGTCAATTGGGAGAGGATGACAGGACAGCCCAGGGTGGCAAGGTACATCTTTAATCCCAGCCCTGAAGAGGCGGAGGCAGGAGGAGGATTAGGAGGCTAGCCCGGGGCCACACCACAGGAAAAGAAAAAGAACACCATGAGGCCAAACGCCCACAAGATGGCAGCCTAAACCCAAGGCGGCGAGGACTGCTATGCTGGCCTTCTCCCAGGTTTGCCGGTGGAAAGGACGCAGAACTGAGCGGAAAGGGGCTTCAGGGAGACTTTAGGACCGCCCTGCGAGGCACGCAGGCCCAGGTTCAGCCTCCTCGGGCCTCCACACTCTGCCACTGCTTGAGCTGCCGGAATTCCTTTATTTCTACACATGATCACACCACCAAACGAATGACGCCAGGCACCAGTGGCTCACGCCTGTCAGCCTCAGTGAACCAGGAGGCTGAGATCTGAGGCTCTCAGTTCAAAGCCAGCCCTGGCACGAAAGATCACGAGGGGCTTGAACCCAGGGCCTGGCCGCCGTCCCTGAGCTCTTTGTACTCAAGGCCGGCGCTCTACCACTTTGAGCCACAGCGCCACTTGCAGTTTCCCGGTGGGTTCTTTGGAGACGAGAGTCTCACGGACTTTCCTGCTCAGGCTGGCTTTGAACCGCGATCCTCAGAGCCTCAGTCTCCCGAGTAGGCAGGATGACAGGCAGGGGCCAGCAGTGCCTGATTCCAAGGAGACTCTTATCGCCAACGAACCACCAAAAAGCCGCAGGCAGAGCTGTTTAACTCAGGTGGTAGAGCGGCCTCTTTGCGTGAAAAAGCGAAGGGAGAGCGCACAAGGCCCTAAGTTCAAGTCCCAGGACTGATGCACACACTACTTTGTGTTTAGAGAAACCTTGGTGAAGGAAAGGTGGCCCAGGGTCAGTGGGAACAAGGCGTGGGGAGCCGACCACGTGGGCACGGAAGGCACCCACATTCTAGGGGCCGTGGTTACCAGAAGAGCAGCAGGCCAATGGTGGCCAGATTAGAAGTAGGACTTCCTGTCTGGGACAAAAGCACAGCAGACCCCCCCCCCCCCCCCGCCTCCCAGCTCACCACGCTTCCTCTGCCTGCTCTTTTTTTTTTTTTTTTGCACTTCCTAATTTTCTTGCCAGCTGTAATTTAGTCATTTGAGTCTGATAATGAAACACAGCGCTTACAGCGAAGAAAAACTAAACATAAAACCCAACCCTCCTGCGCGTCAGCTTCCTGATTCCCCCGCATATTCGGGAAGACCCTCAAAGGGGCAGAATTGATCCCTGCTGTGAAACCCGGGGCTGGGGGTGGGGGTGGGGGCGGTTCCTTTTGCTTTAAATTCATGCAGCCTGGGAGGAGGTAAAGGTTGCCCACAGTTTTATGCAGAATTGCAGTTCAATTGACTTGACCAATCAGGAGAGAGGACTTGAAGGACTTGACCAATCAGGAGAGAGGGCTTGAAGGACTTGACCAATCAGGAGAGAGGACTTGAAGGACTTGACCAATCAGGAGAGAGGACTTGAAGGACTTGCCCAATCAGGAGGGAGGACTTGAAGGACTCGGCCAACCAAGCAGAGAGAACTGGAAGGACTTGACCAGTCAGGAGAGATCATTTGAAGGGCTTGACCAATCAGGAGGGAGAACTTGACATCCTTGACCAATCAGGAGAGAGAACTCAAGCTCTTTCTCCTCTCTACCCACCTTTCGTTTTTTCCTCTTTTCTTCCACTCCCCGCCCCGCTCCCAGTGGACTTGAACGTTATCCTGAAAGTCTATGGCCAGACAGGCTCTGGTGCTCACGCCTGTCATCCCAGCTACTCAGGAGGCTGAGATCTGAGGATCCAGCCTGGGCAGGAAAGTCCATGAGACTCTTTATCTCTAATGAACCACCAAAAAACAAAACCAAAACCAGAAGTGGAGCTGTGGCTCAAGTGTTAGAGCGCCAGATTGAGCACAAAAGCTCAGGGACAGCGCCCAGGCCTTGAGTTCAAGTCCCAGGATTGGCACCACCCCCCCCCCAAAAAAAGTCTTGTCAATCACAATGAATGCTTTTGTAGAGATTTGAAGAACTTAGACACAGACAGAATGGAGAGACTGTTCATATATTATGTCTTCCAGCCCGCTGAGAAGAAAAGGAATGGTTTGATGTCCCAGTATAGCCAAGCCGGGCTATACTGAGAGACAGATTCTGACACTAAAGGAGTTCTCGCTAGGGAGGGACAGACAAGGACCCCATCGGACAAAGGACATGCCTTCAGGCCGTGGATTTCCAACATCTGGCAGGTGCTGGGACAGAAAGTGCTGGAAGGTCGCAGCAGCCCTAGGGCTTTAAATGATGCCAAACTGAGCAAGCTCGTGCAACTCCAGGTGGCTAAAGGCTTCCCAGGGACAAATCACGGTGATGTCTGTGAGGAGAGAGAGAGAGAGAGAGAGAGAGCGCCACTGTGTGAACTAACTGCCCCTCCAGCAGAGCAGAGACACGTCTGCCCCCCAAAGACTCCCTGACCGGGTGCCGTAGCTCACGCCTGCCATTCCAGCAACTCAGGAGGCTGAGATCTGAAGATCATGGGTGGAAAAGCCAGCCTGGGCCAGGAACGTCTGTGAGACTCTTTTCTTCAATGAACCACCAAAAACAAATGAATAAATAAATAAGCCATAAGTGAGGGCTGGGGATATGGCCTAGTGGCAAGAGCGCTTGCCTCGTATACATGAGGCCCTGGGTTCGATTCCCCAGCACCACATATACAGAAAACGGCCACAAGTGGCGCTGTGGCTCAGGTGGCAGAGTGCTAGCCTTGAGCAAAAAGAAGCCAGGGACGGTGCTCAGGCCCTGAGTCCAAGGCCCAGGACTGGCCAAAAAAAATAAAAATAATAATAAATAAATAAATAAGCCATAAGTGGAGCTGTGGCTTAAGTAGTAGAGGGGCCCAGCCTTGAACAAAAGGTAAGCCTGGGACAGTGCCCGGGCCCTGAGTTCAAGCCCCAGGACCAGTAAAACAATAAATAAATGATTTCATCCAGCCGTTCTTTCTGGGGGAGATGGGGTTACAGATCCCTGGGTCCCCTCACCCCTATTCTGTAATACTGAACCAGGAAGAGGAGAACAGCAAGCAGAATCAATTCTCCTCAGCCCAAGGGTTAAAAATGAGAATTGTGGGAACCCATTAGGACCGGGGATAAGGCAATAAGGGAGACCAGACTGTGGAATGGCGGCTTGGGGGTAACAAAGGACCTGGAGCCTCCTGCCGGCTTCAGATACCGAGGTTCCAGTCGCCAGGGTTTTGATCACGCGTGGAGAAGTATGGGCAGAAAGTAGAGTCTACGCATCAGCATGAAACTGTGGGTCCACCCTCACCCCCTCATTTCTTTTTTTTGGGGGGGGGTGGGGGGAGAGTTAGCATGTGGACACTCACTTAGGCAGGTAAATTCAGCACCCAGTCCTTTTCTGTGTCTTCAAAGGGTGGAATCGTCTTTCCATTGTCTACCATTTTCATGGTAGCCTGAGTGTCTATGAGGATTAAACTCCAGGGGTTCATGGAGGTGGAGGGAAATGGGGGGGGGCGGTCTCTTACCTGTGCCCAGCCCCTCCATTCCAGGGATGTCATCTCCAAATCTGTGGGTGAACAAAAAAGCGAATGAACCCATACAGAAGCAAGGAAATGCAGAAATCAATACAGACATGCACAGACGTCCAAGGCAAAAGGAGCCTGGATTTCTTGACTCAAGAAAGAAGTGTGCACGTGTGCGTGTGTGTGTGTGTGTGTGTGTGTGTTCATCCAGCACACCTTCTGTGTTGAACTGGAACAAGAAAACAAAACAAAACAAAACAAAAGAAAATGTCACCCAGGCAAGAGTGAGCATATTTGGGGTGAGAGATGGCGGACCTCCTTTTAGAGATTTTAGCCCTACAATCTGGGCGTCAGTGACCTAAAATCCTTGCTAGTCAGGAGGCTGACACCAAGGAAACCTGGGTGGCCGGGTCAAAGGTGACCGGAAGGTGTTACGTCTGACCACAGACCGGGCATCCGAGAGACAAAAACCAAATTAGAGGGCTGGGAACATGGCCTAGTGGCAAGAGCGCTTGCCTCATATACATGAGGCCCTGGGTTCGATTCCTCAGCACCACATATATAGAAAAAGCCGGAAGTGGCGCTGTGGCTCAAGTGGTGGAGCGCCAGCCTTGAACAAAAAGAAGCTCAGGGACAGCGCCCGGGCCCTGAGTTCAAGTCCCAGGACTGGCAACAAACATACAAACCAAATTAGAGACCAAGGTGGAAGATGGGGGTGAAGGCAAGTTGTTTTTGTTTTCTTAAACCTGTTCAGTGTTCTGAGCCAGGCGTTCTCCAACCCAAAGAACAATGATTCCTAATACACGGGAGCTCTCTTCTTCCTCCTCGGCCTTACCCTTTGACCCCTTTCTTAGGGGGCTTGCTCTTGAATTGGCGGGTCTGCCTCTGCTTGAATTTGGGGGGCCCCTTGCGCGGGGTCGTGGGGCCCTGGCTGGGTGCCGGAGGGGTCAGCGTCGTGTTCTCGCTCATTCTGAAGGTGTCCGGCCGGCTGCTGTTCGCCGAGCCCCTGTGAGGGAAGAAGAAAAGGGAAGAACCTTCTAGATTCCCGGTTCACTGGTTCTGAGGCTTTCGCTCTAAACCAGGGGAGAATCTTACTCAAGAGGCTGAGGATTTTCATTATATGTATGTGTTTGGGGTTGAATTTCCACATAGGAAAGAAACAAGGGACCTCCTCTCTCTCTCTCTCTCTCTCTCTCTCTCTCTCTCTCTCTCTCTCTCTCTCTCTCTCTGTCTCTCTCTCTCTGAGCCTAACTTTTATCACTCAAATATGATCTTTATGTTCCAAGTCCTTCTTATTTTCCTGCAAATAACATTCTTCTTCTAAATGGATGAATAAAATTCATATATGTATGCAATAAAGACCTGCATGTATGTGAATAGATGAATGACTATCGCTATGGAGATACGTATGTATGTTTACGTGTTTAATACGTATGTATACATATGTCTTGGAATCGTGTTCGGTACACATAATAAAGACGCGCACGTATGCATCGTGTTTTCTTGGTCCGTTCCTCCGTCGTGGTGAATCTGCGCTGTTTCTGTGACCCGGCTGTTAGGGACAGCATGGGTAAGCACGAGTAAGCAGGTGTTTTTATTGTATCCTGGTTTTGCAATCTGTTGGGTAAATTCCACTGACATGGGTCCGCTGGATCATCGGGAAGTTCCATAGAGAGACAGATTGGGGCAGTCCTGGGGCTTGAACTCAGGTCCCTGGGCACTGTCCCAGGCCTTGGGCTTAAGGCCACTGGAGCTCTGATTCCAGCTTTTCAATGGTTCACTGGAGCTGTGAGTCTCAGGAACTTTCTGGATGCTTGAAGACCTCCAGTCACTCATCCTGTGACTATGGTCCACCTTGGGTCATGGGATCCTGGCCTGGTGACCGTTCCTCTCGGTCCCACGGAGGCGCTTGGCCGAGCTTTGCCACGGGAAGACGTCGCCAGCTCTCCGGAACACGGAACGCAGCTCTTTTGATGGGCCTTTCCCAGCCTTGTCAACAAATATGGCTGGCGCCTCTGCCCCCTGACCCCTGGGGTGGCTTGGAGGTGTTGGATCGGAGGGAAAGTAGCCCCAGACAGCCATACGCCCCGGGGTTGGGCAGCCCACGGGAGACACGTCCGGCTCTGCCTCACGGTGGGGCAAGCCAGGGTGTTTTGGGTCCAATGTTCAGACTCCTCAATTCTGCCAGAGGAGTAAGACACCAGAAGCACCCACTTCTTCCTGTTACGGAGCCCGATCGCTTGTGCACGGCCCGGTGTCGAAAAGAAAAACATCAAGTGTTAACCCAGGGCACTGGTGGCTCACGCCTGTCTTCCCAGCTACTCAGGTGGCTGAGACCTGAGGATCTGGGTTCAAAGCCAGCCCAAGCAGGAAAGTCCTTGAGACTCTTATCGTCAGTAAAGCACCTAAAAACCGGAAGTGGCGCTGTGGCTCAAAGTGGTAGAGCGCCAGCCTTGAGTGGAAGAAGCTCAGGGACAGCGCCCAGGCCCTGAGTTCAAGTCCTACCACGGACCAAAAACAACAGCCACGGCAAAAAAAACGACTCCATACAGCTCAGGATGCCGGACTCGGTGTCTGACTTGATTTCAGCCCGCAGAGAGAATCCCACGGTGTTTGTTCCAAACATGTCCTGTCCCTCGATTCCTGTGGGCTGCCAAAGATTTTTTCCCCTGTGGCCGATGCGATGTTTGAGGACCACTGAGGCACAGTGAGAAGACACCATTTCCTATGGGGGGACTGGGGTTCAAGTCTCCTGAGCCCCACGGCAGCAAGGTTTAAGCACACGTCCTACCTGAAGGGAAGTTTCAGAACTGGCTTTCCCATGCATCTCCTCCCCCCTCCCTCTCCCCCCAGCTGCCTTCTTCCGGCTAAGATTTCACTTGACTTTTTTTTCCTGAGTCTGCTGTAGGATGCTTTTGCTCCTTGGCTGGCGCTCCACCGCCTGAACCACGCTTCCCATGAAGGAGCGAGGCAGGCGGCGAGGGCAACGCCATTTGGGGGTGGACAGAGAAAGGAGGTAGCGGGAGCCAGAAGCATTGGTATTTTTTTTTCTTTCTTTCTTTCTTCTGATGGAATGACGCCCGGGGTCTCTCTGGGGCAGAGAGAATCAAAGCGACGTTGAGAGCCAAGTCATCCCCCAAGTAAATAAGCCGAGCCAAGTCATCCCCCAAATAAACAAACCAACCCACGCCCTGCCATCAAACATGGCCCAAGCAAACACGGGTCACCTCAGAAGCACACAGTGGTGAAATGACCTTGCTGCCCCAAGGTCACACCTTCTCCAAACCTTCCCTTCCCATCCGTGCTTTCCTCTCCTCCGGGGCACAAAGCACGCTTTGCCCTGCGGTCAGCTGGTTCCCAGTCCCCTCCCGCCCCCCACCCCCCCCCCCCGGCCACCCGGCCTTCCCAGAAGAGAGGGGCCCCCCTGAAGTTGCACCTGAACAAATTCACTAATCAGGTTTCCCAGTGACCTTGGAAAGAGCCTGCCCGCTCCCCGGCTTGGTTTGGAAGAGAGAGAGAGAGAGGTTCCTTCATCTCCTCGCCCGTCTCCCATCCCCAGGCCAGGCCTGACACGTTCCAGAATGTTCTTCCAGTTCTCTGTGTACCCCTCCCTGCCTGGCCCACCCTTTCTGGCTTCCCTTGGGATAGTGTCCTGCCCAAACTCACCGTGCAAGTTGGGAACTGCTCAGGGAGTTTCTAGCACACGAGCCACTTGCCTCCCCCTGGGTCAGCCCCAAGGCTTGCACCCCCGGATTTTATCTTCCTGTAATCCCACAGGCTCAGGAGCGAGAGGAAGACGGGGTAAGAGGAGGCCACGAGGAGCCGGCTTAGGGGCTTTCTTTCTGATTGCTGGATGCCCTCATAGAACCCCGGGCCGGGTCCTCTGTGGTCCATAAAGAAACGCCGAGTTCACGAACAGCGAAGGAGTCTTGTTCTTCCGTTTGTGATCCGACATTCTGTGCTCCTCTAGTACTGTCTGAGTCCTTGCTACCACCCCCCCACCCCAATTCCTCCCCCTTATGACAGACACACAACTGTTGTGCAATCACACACAACTGTTGTGCAATCACACACACACATGCACACGCACATCACACACGCAGAGGCCTAATTCTCCCGGGAGTCTGTCTGGATAACTGGAGAGTTGAGAGTGAGATGGATCGTCCTGAGCTCTGCGGGGAACCTCGACCCTGCGGATAGTGATGTTGAGGGCTGCATAGTATTCCTCCCTGGACACTGTTGTGTGTACGCCGTGGGAGACATCGGATCTCAGGCGTCAGGCGTGAGGGCAAATCTGGGGGTAAATTTATCACAGGGCAATGGAGTGATTGCTTCCAGACAACTTGTTACCTTTCCCTGGGCTGCAGTCAAGCAGACACGAGAGCCAGAGGCACCTTTCCGGTCATTTCTATGCTCACCCTGTGATGACAGGGTTAACCCCCACCCCCCCGAAGTACCACTTGTCAGAGGGATTGCAAGCTGCCAAGATTACAGAGAAAGGACATGAATTTAACCCCCTGAGCCGGGCAAAGACTCTTAACCTGAAGCCCCAAGCAGATTACACAAACAGCCAACCAGCTTAAGGGCGGCTTAGATGCAAGGTCTTTACCAAAATTAGAGCCATTTCCCAAGCAACAAATACTGTAGCAAGCTAGAAGATGGGGTTTGTCTCTGGAAATATTATTATTATTATTATTATTGCATTAACCAAGTTTCTTAAGAAATGTATTCTGGCTGGGCACACCCATCATACCAGCTACTCAGGAGGCTGAGATCTGAGGATCACAGTTCAAAGCCAGCCCGGGTAGGAAAGTCAGCGAGACTCATACTTTTTTTCTACATATATTTCAGGGGGGCCTTTTCCTAAGCGTGCCAGCCCATGGGCAAAAGTAAATATCAGAAAGCAAGTTCAAGCCCTGGTCTGTGACCAAAAAAAAAACACAAAACAAAACAAAAGAAAAATGAAAAGACAAGCACTGAGAATACAACAGGAGAAATGGACACTGACAAGCAATCCATGAACCTAGCGTCTCCGATCACCAAGCCCTTCTTTTTCTGATCCATGCATTCTGCACACGTGTGTGTGTTTTTTTTTTTTTTAATTTTCCATCTCCTTGCTACCATCTTGAGTTTGCAGAAGAGCAGAGATTCATAACCATTGTTTTTAATGAATTAAGTAGCTGTGCAAAGAGGTCGCAATTCCACCAGTTAGGGTCACGAGGACAAGGCATCTTGGTCCATTTTTCTTTTCTTCAATTCTTCTTCCCCTACCTCCACTCCCATTCCCAGGAGCCCCGTCAAAGTTTCATCGTTCGGTTTTTACATAACGTACATGGAATATTGGGCCCGTCGGGATGTTTGAATGTGACCACCATTGTTTAGAGAACAGTACCTTGGAGAAAGAGACACATGGCAAATATGACTCTCTTAAGACATCCTACCTTCTGTGTAAATCGTAATCTGCTTTGATTCAACATAAAATTACATAACTTTGTTTCCAGGCCTATCTCTTTGGTAATTATGTTGAAATGCATAGAATAATGAAACTGTTTGGGATTTTTTTTAATAGTGATTTATACTGATTTTCATGTGCAGTTGTTTTTGTGGTTTTTTTTGGTCAATTTTTCTTTCTTGGCAGGTGCTCTACCGCTTGAACCATGCCTCCAGACCAGTCTCGCAGATTTTTCTGCCCAAGTTGACTTGGAAAAGATCTTCCTGATTTCAGCCACAAATGCTCAGCGATTTGGGGTTTTTTTTTTAAGTGAGGGGAGGGGAGGGGGGGATTCGTTTCAAATCTGTGTTCCTCGTGCCCGGGGCTGGGATTACAGGCGTGCGTTACCATGTCCGACCACTGTTTTCCTTTTGGTGTTCTCTGTCGAGGTTCATTGATTTTCTCACTTTCCCATCTGGGTTGCATTTAGCGACAGATGGGATATTTTCCGCAGAAGTCACCAGAACGCCGGCAGGCGAAGCGAGAGCTCGGCAGCGTCTTGGAAGCACCCTTGCAGGAATCCCGGGTTCTAAGCTCACTGACATGGCCCCCGAACACGGGCTGTGCGTGGAGATGAAGATTTCCCGCCGACCACAGCCCCGGGACTGACGCGTGGGGTGAGTCAGACCTGCCTGCTAGAAAACTCCACTCGCTCAAAGGACGCCATTTGCCCCCACGGAGAAACCACCTTGCGAGCCATGTTCTCCCACGTGGGGCGGAAAAATCGCGAGCGCCGTTAGAAGACCGTGAACTCACAAAGCTGGCTTTGACTGTGGGACACTTAGGTTTCAACCGCAGCGGGGTTCGAGCTTCGTCTGTTGGTTTAACCTGAGGGAAACAACAACAACAATCACAATATTCTTAGGAGAGGAACACAAAGGTACCATGCTTACGCACCGCTGACTTTATACAATCGTATGGATTGAATGAACTCCACAAAATGGAAACGAGCGTTTCGTGGGGTTCCACCCCCCTCCTCATTTTTTGCTGCTTTTGTTTTCTTTTCTCTTTGTCTTATTTGTTGCTTTCTCTGTCTTGAGGGGGAGGTGGAGGCACAGAAATGGGGGGACACAGGGTGAACAAAGGCAGCCGTGGTCCTCACTGGACACGATGTGGAAAATGAACTCGACAACCTGGGGGTGAGGATGGGAGGGGAAGAGAGAGAGAAAGAGAGAGGGAAGGGGGGACACGGTGCAAAAAGAAATGCACTCATGACCTGACTTAGGGAACTGTCACCCCTCTGTCCATCACCTTTATCCTCGCAATTAAAAATTTAGAAACCAACAACAACAAGCATAAATGACCCTTGATTGATAAAGCCACAGCTTGGAACGATAACCAATGAAACAGCCAACCATCTCTCATCGGGGCACGAGTTCGAGTCCAGCCGAGCTGGCTGGCAGCCATGCGGGCAGCGACCCCCCCTAGAGACAGAAGTGGCCAGTGAAATGGGGCGGCTCAGCCCGGGGAGTGACTTGTGTCTGTGGTGTCGGCAGCACCGGTGATGTTGTTAGACATACCGCGCTGCCTTTTATGGCAGGCACCGTGCTAGGCTCCTTCCATCGTCCGCCTTTCCGTGCTCCGCATGGCCATTCACTGGCAAGAATGTGGCTCAGAGTTGACTGATGGCGAGATAGGCCGTGTACAGGAACTGGATCTCAGATAGCCCCGTGTTTCCTCTTTGACGGGGTTGAAGACATTTTTTTCTTCACCCCCCTCACACACTTCCTTCCTGTTCTAACTGCCAGTTCTCAGGAGTCGGAGCTGAGAGGTGGAGGGCAGAGGAGTAGCAGACACAAGAGAAACAGCAGCGAATGTGAGTCCAATTGTGGGGGGCCCGGGTGTAAGGAGCCGGGGAAGGGAGACTTATACAGTAGGCAAAAAAAAAAAAAAAAAGAAGAAGAAGAAGAAGGAGGAGGGGGAAAAAAATCAGCCCTAGGCTATGACCCTCCCGGGAGCTGGAGGAACAAGTCTTCTGTCAGCTGGACCTAAAGATGAAGGGCTAAAGAAGGTGCTAGAATGCTTGTGCAAGGAAGGGCAAGCTGGGCAGAGAATGGCAGCGTTGATCTGGGGGAGGAGGGAAGGGAGAAGTGTTGTGATTCAGGCCTCTGTGAAAGAGAGAGAGAGAGAGAGAGAGAGAGAGAGAGAGAGAGAGAGAGAGAGAGAGAGGTCTGAAGCAAAGATGTGTGCTGGGGTTGGGCCTGGTGGGGCTTCCCTGCAAGATTGGAGCTCCCATGTGGTCAAACTGAGGCACAGAGAGAGACTCAAGACCTACATGGAATTGTGGAACACCTCTGCCCGTGGCGGTGTGTGCTGGGGTGCAGAGGTGTGGTTTCCTGTTTTGAAGCGGGCTGAAGACAGAGAGAGAGAGAGAGAGAGAGAGAGAGAGAGAGAGTACATGGTTCAGAGCTGTCAGGTCTGTCAAAAGGCCCAACCCATTCCCATGAAAGAATTGGCTAAGAGAACTGCAGGGTGTCGCCCTCGCTGGCTGGTGGCAAGATGAACTATCAGAGAGAGGAGAGAGAGAGAGAGAGAGAGAGAGAGAGAGAGAGAGAGAGAGAGAGAGCATGGCGGATGCACTGTGATTTAAGCACGGGTGACACAGTGTCCACCTTTAACAACAACAGCAACAAGGGTGTGCCCACTTCCTGTGGTGGGGTGGGCAAAAGAGAAAATAAAATAGCTGCTCACTGTTTTTTTCCCAAATAATAATAATAATAATAACAAGAATCATCATCGCCTGCCTCAGTGAAAACTGAAAGCAAATGGGAAGAGAGCTGAGTACTTGGGTGAAAAAGACAGGTTCTAGAAGACTCTGAGTGGGCCCAGTGAAGCCTTCCCATTATCCCAGGTGCGGAAGTCTGCTTGAGATAGCACCTTAAAAGTGTTTTCCTCTCTTCTGATTTACTTTTATTCGTTTTCTGTGTATTTGCTTATTTGTGGGGGGTCTCTGAGGCTGCACACCAGGCCTGCCTGCAGTGCGCATGCGGGTGCGGCCTGCCTGCAGTGCGCATGCGGGTGCGGCCTGCCTGCAGTGCGCATGCGGGTGCGCCAGGCTTTCCCTGCAGTGCGCATGCGGGTGCGCCAGGCCTCCTTTCAGTGCGCATGCGGGTGCGCCAGGCTTTCCCTGCAGTGCGCATGCGGGTCCAGCCACGAGGCCCCCGAGGCCCGGTTCCTTCGCAGTGCGCACGCGCGGGTCTGAGCCAGGTTCCGCGCGGGCTGCGCGCGCAGCACGTTGATTCCACGGGCAGATAGGTGAGTGGAGCCTGAGCTCCCACGTCTGGGCGTGGGGCCCGCGGCGGCGTCGCAGGGCTGGGCAGCCTGAGGCGAGCGTGGCGTGAGCAGCCATCCCCCGGAGCCTTCCGGGCAGCGGGAAGTGCGGGTGCTGGAGCCAGGGCAGCCGGAAGTGCGGGTGACTGGGGGTGGGGGTCACGGCAGCAGGAAGTGCGGATGATAGAGCCAATGGAGCAGGACGTGCAGGTGATGGAGGTCAGGACGGCAGGAAGTGCGGGTGACTGGGGGGGGGGTCAAGACAGTAAGAAGTGCGGATGATAGAGCCAATGGAGCAGGACGTGCGGATGACTGGGGGTGGGGGTCACGACAGCAGGAAGTGCGGGTGATAGAGCCATTGGAGCAGGGAGTGGAGGTGATGGAGGTCAGGACAGCAGGAAGTGCGGATGACTGGGGGTGGGGGTCACGGCAGCAGGAAGTGCGGGTGATAGAGCCATTGGAGCAGGGAGTGCAGGTGATGGAGGTCAGGACAGGTCAGGACAGCAGGAAGTACGGATGATGGGGGGGTCAAGACAGTGAGAAGTGGGGATGATAGAGCCAATGGAGCAGGGAGTGCAGGTGATGGAGGTCAGGACAGCAGGAAGTGCGGATGATAGAGCCAATGGAGCAGGACGTGCGGATGACTGGGGGTGGGGGTCACGACAGCAGGAAGTGCGGGTGATAGAGCCATTGGAGCAGGGAGTGGAGGTGATGGAGGTCAGGACAGCAGGAAGTGCGGATGACTGGGGGTGGGGGTCACGGCAGCAGGAAGTGCGGGTGATAGAGCCATTGGAGCAGGGAGTGCAGGTGATGGAGGTCAGGACAGGTCAGGACAGCAGGAAGTACGGATGATGGGGGGGTCAAGACAGTGAGAAGTGGGGATGATAGAGCCAATGGAGCAGGGAGTGCAGGTGATGGAGGTCAGGACAGCAGGAAGTGTGGGTGATAGAGCCAATGGAGCAGGAAGTGAGGATGACTGGGGGGGTCAGGACAGCAGGGAGTGTGGATGCTGGAGCTGGGTCAGCAGGAGGTGCGGATGACTGGTGGGGTCACCACAGTAGGAAGTGCGGATGACAGAGCCAATGGAGCAGGGAGTGCAGATGATGGAGGGCAGGGCAGCAGGAAGTGTGGCTGATAGAGCCAATGGAGCAGGACGTGCAGGTGATGGAGGTCAGGACGGCAGGAAGTGCAGGTGACTGGGGGGGTCAAGACAGTAAGAAGTGCGGATGATAGAGCCAATGCAGCAGGAAGTGGGGATGACGGGGGCAGGGGTCCCGACAGCAGGAAGTGCGGGTGATAGAGCCATTGGAGCAGGAAGTGCAGGTGATGGAGGTCAGGACAGCAGGGAGTGTGGATGCTGGAGCTGGGTCAGCAGGAGGTGTGGATGACTGGTGTGGTCACCACAGTAGGAAGTGCGGATGACAGAGCCAATGGAGCAGGGAATGCAGATGATGGAGGTCAGGGCAGCAGGAAGTGTGGGTGATAGAGCCAATGGAGCAGGGAGTGCAAGTGATGGAGGTCAGGATAGCAGGAAGTACGGATGACTGGGGGGGTGGTCAAGACAGTAAGAAGTGGGGATGGTAGAGCCAATGCAGCAGGAAGTGCAGGTGATGGAGGTCAGGACAGCAGGAAGTGTGGGTGATAGAGCCAGTGGAGCAGGAAGTGTGGATGGTGGGGTTCGGGACACCAGGGAGTGCAGATGCTGGAGCCAGATGGAGCCATGATGGATGTGGAGAGTGGGGTGGGGCAGCAAGAAGTATGTGTGATGGAGCTCAGGCAGCAGGAAGTGCAAGTGATGGAGCCAGAGGAGCAGGAAGTGTGGATGACCAGAGCCAGGGAAGGGAAGGAAGTGTGGATGGTGGATGATGGGTTCAGAGCAGCAGGAAGTGCAGAAGATGGAGCCAGAGCCGCAAGAAATGCAGGTGGCTGGAGAGGGAGCAGGCGGTGGGGGTGATGGGTGATGGAGCCGGGACCAGGGGTGATGGAGCCAGGAGGCCCTGTGGTCTGGCCATCTCTGCCTCGGGGGTTACTTTCCTGCGCGGATAACCGAGCCCCCCTCACTCACCCACAAGGAAGGTGGCCCGGCTCTTGGTGAAACCGTGGGTGCAGGGCTGAGGAATATGAGGAAAAAAAATGAAACAACCCGGAGTGTTCTCTGCTGAGGGGCGGGGCTCCCGCCACCCCATCTTCAGTTCCTCTTCTCTGGTTTCACAAGGTTCTTTCAGCGGGGGGCGGGGGGGCCCAGGAATCTGGCCCCACCATAATTTCACTTGGCAGAGCCCGAAATGGGGACCCAGGGCATTTGAGCAATGCCTACAGCACCCCAAAACCCAGGTCGGAGTTGCACAGAAACCTTCCCCACAACTGCCATGGAAGCCAACTGGGGTGTGTGTAGCTGCTGAACTCCTAATTAGATTTCCAGGATGGCTGGGGAGCTGTCATCCCAGCTACTCAGGAGGCTGACATCTGAGGATCGCGGTTCAAAGCCAGCCTGGGCAGGAAAGTCTATGAGACTCTGATCTCCACTGAACCGCTGTGGCTCAAGTAGTAGAGCGCCCCGGCCCGGCCTTGCGGCCTGCAGTCTGTGGTGTGACCTCTGGCTTGATTCTTTATTCTATTCAGGGAGGTGCGCCTCCCCACCCCCCCCCACCCCCCACCACCGTGGGTCAGTATCATCTGCACCTTCATCGACCCACAACACCCCTGGCCTCTTTAGATTTTTCCAGAAGGTTCCGTCATTTTCCCCTGCTGGCCTTTTGGGGGTTGGAGCTGGGCTGACTCATTCTGTTTTCCCCACCAGGCCCTAGCGACTAGGGTGCGCTGCTTCAGTGAAGTCTCTGAGGCTGAGGCCACGGTTGCCCTAGCAACAGGGACCACCCAGTTTGCTCCGGGCTCTGAAAGAGAAATGGAGCCCTGACAGGTTGCTTTCAGACCGGGTGAAATAGGATTTACCTCTGATGTACAGAGGCAAACCTTCTTTTTCGTCTTTCCTTCCTCTGCTCCTCTCCTGTGGAAATTGCTCTGGGCATCATTTCCAGTCTTTCCCTTCCCCTCTCCATGGTTGATGATTGCCACCTTGAAACTCCAAAACCACAAATGAGCCGGGCAGCCCACACCTGTCCTTCCAGCTACTCTGGAGGCTGAGATCTGAGGATCGCGGTTCAAAGTCAGTCGGGGCCGGAAAGTCCGTGAGACTCTGATCGCCCATGATCCACCAGAAAACCAGAAGTGGAGCTGTCCCTCAAAGTGATAGAGCGCTAGCCTTACGCCAAAGAACTCAGGGACAGCGCTCGGGCCCTGAGTTCAAGTCCCACAACTGACCAAAAATTAAAAAAAAAAAAAACAAAAAACCAACTTACAGATGATTTTGAACAGAACCGACTTGACTCTTGGGAAACTTTCTAGCTTGGAGAGGGGAGAGGATGGATATTCCCTTGGAGATGGGTCACTTTGGACGAATGCAGGTTTCGCCCACAGGCATTGAAAAACCAGGAAAAGAATCTCTTGCACAAATACCTTCCTAACTCGGGTTGCTACCAGCCCTGGGGTAGGAAGTCCCCAGCGAAGAGGACATTCTCTGAACTCTCTGGGTGGGTGGTAGAGTTTGGGGTTTGGGGTGTGTGTGTGTGTGTGTGTGTGTGTGTGTGTGTGGTGTCCTTTACCATGCACTAGAGTGATGGAAAGCTCTCTGCAAGCCCTGGGTCTTGAACCTGTGGGTACTTTGACCAGGTTGTCCTTCCCTGTGTGAACACAAGACATGGAGATGCAGGTGATGGTTAAAAATAATACTAGGGGATGGGGGCAAGGTTCGGGTGGTAGAGCGCCAGGCATTGCGCAGAAACGTCAGATTTGAGTTTGAGTCCCAGTCTCAGACAAAATAATAATAATAATAATAACAACAACAATATACCCCAGGCCCATCCACGAGGGGCCTTAGAGTAACTTAGAGCATAGAACCCTAGAAAGCTGGAGTATCTCATGAGGGAAAGAGGGAAGACTGTTAAACTGGTAGCCGGGTACCGGTGGCTCACGCTTGCAATCCTGTCTCCTCAGGAGGCTGAGATCTGAGGATCGAGGTTCAAGGCCAGCCCCCCACGATTAGCGTCTTCACGCCAATTAACCACCCCAAAACAAAAGCCAGAAGTGGAGCTGTGGCTCAAGGGGTAGAACTCTCATCTTGAGAAGAAAAAAAAAAACAAAACACCAAAACTCAGACAGGGACAGCTTCTGGGTTGTAAGTTCAAGTCCGAGGACTGGCACCTACCAAAGAAAATGGTATTTATCATTTTATGTAGAGGAATTGAAGAATCCGTTGCCGCTTTGTGGCGTGTCAGACGGAGAACCTAATGAATCCATTGGTGGGAAATTAGCCAGAGCTGGGACTCCTGTGTCTCTGGCTTGGCACCGTTCTCCATTCTCTTTCGCTGTCTGTAGACAGCACCTCCGCTGGGGTTGTGCAAATGCCAGGCCAGGCGGTTGTTTCTGTAACCACTGCTGGTGGGCGACTGTTCACCCATGGTTTGGGATTGTGTGTGTGCCGTGTTGTCTCTCTCTGGTGTCTGGCTGACACGTTGCCGTCTGTCTGTCTGTCTGTCTTGCAAGTTTCATTCGATGACTCGGAGGCACTCGTGGCTTGTGAGGAGAAACCCAGGCTGGTTGGAGAAAGTACTGTGATGGATTCTTCTCGTTGTTGTTGGCCATGGGGTTTGAACTTGAGGTCCCAGGTGCCGTCCCTGAGCTCTTTCACTCAAGGCTGGCGCCCTAGCGCTGTGAGCCACAGCTCCACTTCCGGTTTCCTGGTGGTTTATTGGAGAGAAGAGTCTCAGAGACTTTCCTGCCCGGGGCTGGCTTCGAACCGATGATCCTCACGTCTCAGCCTCGTGCTGGGATGACACGCGTGAACCAGGCGTGGGTGACATTCTGCTGTCACGAAGCCCGAGGAGGTTGAGCTAGAGGGAGATGTCTGATGACCGCAGAGGTCGCTGTTCCCATCCAAGGAGATGACCCCCCCCCCATCCCCTGCACATCTGTCTCTCGTAGCTCGAGATGACGGAGAAGGATCCGGAGCCACAGCTGGAGGAGGGCGACGATGAGCTGGACAGCAAGCTCAACTACAAGCCCCCGCCCCAGAAGTCCCTGAAGGAGCTGCAGGAGATGGACAAGGACGACGAGAGCCTCACCAAGTACAAGAAGACCCTGCTGGGGGACCCGCCCCTGGTCGCAGGTGGGGGTCCAAGCCCACCCGGCTGCCATCTTCCCTCCTCTCCCTCCCTCTCCCCTCTGCCCATTGCCGCCATCTTGTCTTCCTTCTCCTCTCCTCTTCCCATCTGTCCACTGTCACCCTCTTCTCTTCCCTTCTCCTCTTCCTCTCTCTCTCTCTCTCTCTCTCTCTCTCTCCTTCCCTCGCACTGGGGATGGGACAAGGCCCGCAGGTGCACGTAACCGCGGTGCAGCCGCTGCGTGGATGTGGGGTGAGACTGTGGAATCTGGGGTGTCACTGGCCTGTGGTGGGGCACAGCCAGGCTGGGCTCCAGGAGGACCTCCGAGTCCAGCTGGACACACGTGTGCGTGTCTCTCTCTCTCTCTGGTGCTCACATTCTCCTTGAATCCCGCAGACCCCACGGTGCCGAACGTGATCGTGACCCAGCTCAGCCTGGTGTGTGACAGCGCGCCGGGCCCCATCACCATGGATCTGACTGGTAAGTGGGGGGCCCCGCGGAGGGGGGGGAGCACCGAGCCGAGTCCCACTTTATTATTATTATTTTTTTGGGGGGGGGCCAGTCCTGGGCTTGGACTCAGGGCCTGAGCACTGTCCCTGGCTTCTTCCCGCTCAAGGCTAGCACTCTGCCACTTGAGCCACAGCGCCGCTTCTGGCCGTTTTCTGTATATGTGGTGCTGGGGAATCGAACCTAGGGCCTCGTGTATCCAAGGCAGGCACTCTTGCCACTAGGCTATATTCCCCAGCCCCTTTATTATTATTTTTTAATCTTTACTATTCCTGCAAGAGAGATCGCAACGCGAGTGCGAAGCATGCTGTAGGTTTCTGGAGTTGTAATTCCCACCCCCCACCCCCACCCCAGTCCTGGGCCTTGAACTCAGGGCCTGAGCACTGTCCCTGGCTTCTTTTTGCTCAAGGCTAGCACTCTACCCCTTGAGCCACAGCACCGCTTCCGGCCTTTTCTATATATATGGTGCTGAGGAATCGAACCCAGGGCTTCCTGCATGCTAGGCGAGCGCTCTACCGCTAGGTCACCTTCCCAGCCCTGGAGTTGTGTTCTTTCTGCCGTCTTCAGCTCTACAGAAAAAATGTATCTATTCTTACGCAAGCATAGCTGAGGTGGGTGAAAAGCCACGCCCAGCTCCCCGAAACGATGCCGGCCGTTAAACATGACTCAAGCCGGGCGCCGGTGGCTCCCGCCTGTCATCCCAGCTACTCAGGAGGCTGAGATCGGAGGACCCCGGTTCAAAGCCAAGCCCCGGGCAGGAAAGTCCCTGAGACTCTTCATCTCCAATGAACCACCAGGAAACACAGAAGTGGAGCTGTGGCTCGAAGTGACGGCCTTGCGCGAGAGAGAGCTCAGGGACAGCGCCCGGTTGGTTGTTCAAGCCCCACAACCGACAAACCAGACAAAAACCCATGATTCACGCTTCCATCTCTGTTTCTCCCTAGGATAAACGTAACCGAAAACCCCCTCCCCTCTCCCTTCTTGTGACTCACGGCGAGGAGAGTCCCAAGATGAGTTTTGGAGACGGTAGGGAGAGATTTGGAAGGCAGATTAAAATGATCGTGATGAGGAGGATGCTGTCGAATTGAAAAAATAAAATTAAAATGAAGCAAAGCAGAAGCGAAAGATGATTCTAGAAGGAGAGCCCGGCAGGGAGGAAGCCCTGGGCTCTGTGACCCTATATGGGTTTTCTCTGCCGAGAGAGAGAGAGAGAGAGAGAGAGAGAGAGAGAGAGAGAGAGAGAGAGAGAGAGAGAGGCGTGAGGCTGAGGAGACACTTCCTGCTCAGCCGCAATCACTGGGGCTTGCACACCTGTGCACACGCGTGCACGCGCACCCAGCCACAGCCCCCCCCCCCCCGCAGTCTAGAATCTCTCTCTCTCTCTCTCTCTCTCTCTCT
Organism: Perognathus longimembris pacificus; assembly: GCF_023159225.1. NCBI lineage: Eukaryota > Metazoa > Chordata > Mammalia > Rodentia > Heteromyidae > Perognathus > Perognathus longimembris. The sequence goes on along the minus strand of NW_025960803.1, from coordinate 14,171 downwards.
CTCTCTGTCTCTCCCCCTCCCCCTCCCTCGGGTCTCAGGCCTCTTCTCCAGGGAGGAAATTGTGTAACCCGGAGCAGAGGCAGCTGTCAGCCTGAGGAGATAAAGCGAAGGAAAGCTGCTAGAAGGTTCTACTGATCCTAAGAGAAAGCATCGGCCTCTGACTCACCCTTGCTTAGCTGGGGGCGGGGGGGGGGAACCCAAAAAACATCCAAATTTGGTTTTCTGTCCTGAGAAAGTTTCTGACCTGAATCCCAGATAAGAGCAGCTCATCTGTGAAATAAGGCGGAGACCCAGAACTGTGCAACACACACACCACACACACACACACACACACGTGCCACATTATACAAGATTACTTAGGGACAGTATTGAGGGACAGATCCTGCTTGTTAATGCCTAAAAATGGTGTGTGTGTGTGTGTGTCTCTCTCTCTATATGTGTGTGTGTGTGTGTGTATATATATACATATTGGTCACTTAAGCAATTGTCCTTAGGGAAAATTAATACAATCGTGCAGATGCAAATAGAAGAAAGTCAGAACAAAAATGAGTATTTGGGCTCACCTACTTAGCACGCACGAAGCCCCAGGACAACGAAACTAAAAGGAGTATGTATTTAGAATATTCATTTAAATGTCCAGAGCTTGAACATATCACCTGCTGACCCATCTCGGTAGCTTACCTGTATTTCCTTTCCTTCCTTGAGATTCTTGTCCTAGGTGCGTGTAAATAAATGTTCCATAGAGAGGGTAAAAAGGTCACTCAGTTGATCCTATTATTAGTAGTAGCAGTAGTAGTAGTAGTAGTATTGTATTTAAGTAGTTGTCCAAAGGAGCTGCCATTGAACAAAGAAAACTCCATGAACACAATGCCTTTTGATCCAGGGTCCCCACCCCCCCGCCCTTCCATCCTTCACCCATCTCTTCCCTCTACCCCTGCCTCCACCTTCTTCTTCATCTTGTAGGATCTACATTGGTTAAGGCTATTTTTAAAGTTATTATTGGTGATTAGCAAAGATTTGTCCTCCTAACCTTTATAGTAAAATAAAGGTTGTACATATAACACTATGGTCAAACTCGGGCCGTGTATCTTGTGTGTGATGTGGTGTGTATGTATGTATTCATGTGCTCTGTGTGTGTGTGTGTGTGTGCTAATCTCACACACTCTTTGAACTGAGATAAAGAGAGGCCCAGCCAAGACCTTCCTTCATCTCCTTCTAGAACCAGCTTCTGAGGAGAGTAAACGCTTCCCCAATCTCACTTTTCACAGGAGATCTTCAAGAGCTGAAAAAGCAGATCTTTGTGCTCAAGGAAGGCATCGAGTACAGGGTGAAAATTTGCTTCAAAGTGAGTACCTCGTACCCAGTGCCTTCCCGGGCTTGGATTAAGTCCTCCCTCGCTGTGGCGTTTCCCCTCCCCCCCCCAGCTCTGGGACTCGGGTCCACCTGCCATTAGCCCAGTGGCTGCCATGGGCCCCTCCCCGAACCCCTACACCGGGCCGCTCAGCCGCCGTCCGCGGTTCCGTTGGTGACATTTCTTCCTTTTGCAACACGTTGACGCAAGGGGAAATTATGCATTCGCCCCTTTTGTCCCCATCCAGTATTTCACCTAAAATGTCGGGAAGGTTAGCTATCTAGTGAATGTGTGTGTGTGTGCGTGTGTGTGTGTGAACAAGGAAGGAAGTGAATCAATTGATAGGAAAAAGAAAGAAAGAGAGAAAAGAGGGAAGAAAGAGAGAAAGAGAGAGAGAGAGAAAGAAGAGACCAGATGAACCTCAGCTTTCATTGCTCAATGGAGACATAAATGCTGGGGATAACAGTCATTGCTAAATAACCAGGCGGTTGCAATCCAAGTAGTAGAGTAGGCGATCAAGAAAGAAAGAAAAAAAAATTAAGAAGTAAATTGAGAACCGTAGCCCCGTTGTATAACTACATGATAATTATTATCATACATAATAGTATATAATAGACAATCATATAATATATGATTATACATTATAATATTTCATTATATGCTGCACAATATGTATCACATAATATATTATTTATAACATGTTATGTAATTATGTAATATGTAATACAGTCTATATCAATGTCATATTAACATGTTATATGACATATTATGTATAATAATTATATAGATAAAAGCAATAAACTGATAGCTAGTCATCAGGCCTAAGGGCGGGAGGGAGCCAGGAAAGGTGGATGAATGCATGGATAATATTCAGTACGTGAACATGGAAACCGCCCCCCCTCACTTGAGGGGAGGGGGAGGGGCGGGAGAGATGGAGTGATGTCACTCAAGATGCTTTGCACTTATCAATTGTTAGGGTCTGTAGAGCCCCCCCCCCCCCCCCGCACAACTCCTTACAGGTAACACAAATCAAAAAAAAAAAAAAAAGAAGGAACTAAGTAAGTAAATAAATAAGAGCTCAGGAGGGAAATCGCGGAGAAGAGAGGCCTCTGTCCCCACCAGCAGCCGCAGGGACATGTACTTGGAGGTGTGTTTGTCTTGGCTGTCTCTCCTCCCCCCCCAGGGGGGTTGGCCGCATTCCCGGGGCTCTGAGCCCCACAGGAAGAGCCCATCTTGACCCCTGTGTTTGCACACTGGCCTGCCCTCCCCCCCCCCCCCCGCGGCTGCAGGAAATGATTCAAGATGAGCGGACCGACTTGCTGCACCGCACGCGGGCAGGCCGCAGAACCAGCCCTGCGTGTTGACTCCTTCCACTGGCGCTGAACTTGGGGTCCCTTGGTTTCCTGTCCGATTTGTTTATTACTAGAGCACCTGGTGTGGTGGCGCTGGGGGCGGCCTGATGCCCAAACCTACGCAGAAAGGGGTTGGAAGTCCGCCTAACCCTTCGGCGTTTGCGCCTGCTCATTCTAGAAAGTGAATCTCTTTTTTTAAAAATAATCCATAGGTTGCGATTATCTTTAAGTAGTTGTACGAAGGAACCGTGTATCAACCCCGTGCTTCTTGGCCAATGTCACCCATTAGAAGGTGAATCTAGGCCGGGCACCGGTGGCTCACGCCTGTCATCCCAGCCTCTCAGGAGGCTGAGATCGGAGGACCACGGTTCAAAGCCAGCCCTGGGCAGGAAAGTCCATGAGACTCTCATCTCCAATGAACCACCAGTTTCCAAAGTTGGGGTCCCTGGTGGTCAGAATCACATCCCAGAAGTGGGGAGGCACTGCTCTCCTTGCAGGAGAAAGACCCTCTGTGTGTACCCACATAAAATACCATGCCAGCTTGGAGACACTATGAGAAGCAGCATCTAGATCATTCTAGAAAGTCATGGAAAAGCGATGCAACCCTCTCCCGGTGTCTCTCCACCAAGGGCCACAGGAAAATCTCCATTTGTGACTCCGTCCTCGCCGCCCGCCTTCCTCCCACACCCCCTAACAGGTGTTCCCCCCTCCCCCCATTGCCGTAACTATTCGCACCTTCCCTTTGCCCATCCCGAGTGTGTGTCTAACAAATACTCAGCGGAGGAGCAACGTTCAAGCACTAGACTCTTATCATCAAGTCCTCATCGTGCCCGGCTGCTATTACCTATTTCTTTTATTTAGGTCTTACTTGGGCTTAAATTCTCTTACAGCCTGAGCCATGATCCCAGCCCCTTCCTATTTTTTTTTTTCTCTTTTCTTTCGTCGCCACTCCTGGGGCTTGAATTCAGGGCCTAGGCTCTCTGTTCCTGAGCCTCTTGGTGCTCAAGGCTGGTGCACTACACTTGCCACCTCCAGCTTTTATTATTTCTTTTTTCTGAGTAGTTTATTGGAGATAAGAGGCTCACAGACTTTCCTGCCCACACTGGCTTTGAACCTGGATCCTCGGATCTCAGCCTCCTGAGTAGCTGGGATGAGAGGCGTGAGCCACCACCGGGTCCCATTCCTATTTCTGTATCTCCTCTAGTCACATCTCCTAGCCGGGCCGAGACCCCGCTTAGGGCTTAGAGGAAGCAGCATGGATTTTCGGTATTTCGTTGCGCTCCAGCCGGGAGATGGGAGGTGGAAATGATCGGGCTTCAATTTGATCCCAGTTTCTACCACAAAGCCATTTCTGTCCTAGCTGCTTTTGCCTGCTTTTTACCACAAGTCACAGCCTAGAATTTTCCCTGCTCTGCCACTACCCCCATGCAACGGGACAAAAGGACTCACCAGTAGATTGATCTGAGCATGGCGCTCGACACTCGAAGGGCGTCATGGTTGTCGGGGAGGTTACCCTGGAGCCGTCTCATTTCTCCATATTGCTGGAGAGTCGGCCAAGTCCTCGAGCCGTGACTCAACGTCCGACTTCATTTGTGTGTGTTGACAAGAGTGGGCAGCGTAGGAAATGGCAGACAGCTCAGGTAAAATGAGTCATGGTGGAGAAAAACTGGTAATGGCCGGGCTGTCCCTATTTTTATTCTTGCTTTTAATGGATATTCTTTGAAAGTCTTGGGGAAAGTAGCAAATATCCCAGACCACAGGTCAGACACCCAGGGGGAACCAACCGGATGCAAGGGAATGGCACGCATTATTTACGACAAAGGAGGACTCTGGGTATCTCCCAATGCCTTGCCTGGAGACTCCAATCTCAGTTCACAGGGGCAGCCACCACCGGCTCTCAGACCCGGCTTTCCGTGACTGGCTTTCTCCGTGTTGTTGTTTTTCACACACTTCCATGGCTCACTCCAGAGGTGATGGTTTTCTGTCTGTTGACATCATAGTTCCCATTGGTATTTGTATAACCTTTCCTGTAACAATGACAGGGTTGGGGCTGGGTGGTGCTAAGGAAAGCAAGTTTGCGATGGACTCTGAGGAAGAGAAATAAATAGGGTGAAGAATATTAGGGTTTTAGGGTTTCTTCCCCTTTTTATACTATCACTTAATATTTTATTATACATCTATTTGGTTATCTTTAGTAGTACAAAGGGGGTTCCCCTTTTTCTTTTTTGCCAATCCTGGGGCTTGAACTCAGGGCCTGGGCTCCATCCTTAAGCTTTTTGCTCAAGGCTAGCGCACTATCACAACGCCACTTCTGGCTTTTTCTGTGTCTGTGGTACCAAGGGATCGAACCCAGGGCTTCCTGCATGCCAGGCAAGCGCTCTACCACTAGGCCACCTTCCCCAACATCAGAGGCAGTTTCAATTCACCCTGCCAGTTGGTGAGGACGATACATCTCGATCCGCGTCTCCCCCATCCCCTCCGCACCCTCCATGACATGAGAGATCTCCTGTCCCGGTTTCTGGCTCACCACCGCACAAAATGGCGGCTCGGATGGACTCATTCGTTCTCCCCTCTGCAGAGACAGTTCACCGGCAGGGTCGGCGGGCGACAGGTGGAGAATGGAAGACTTGCTTTCCCTCTCAAATACCTGGGTCCTTTCTACTTGCAGGTGAACAGGGATATTGTGTCGGTCTGAAGTACGTTCAACACACCTACCGCACAGGGATGAAAGGGTAAATGGAGGCACTGATATCACCCTCGGCTGCCACAGTCACTGTGTGTGTGTGTGTGTGTGTGTGTGTGTGTGTGTGTGTGTGTGTGTGTGCGCCAGTCCTGGGGTTTGAACTCAGGGCCTGGGATGCTGTCCCTGAGTGTCTCTCTGCTCAAGGCTGGTGCTCTACCACTTGAGCCACAGCTCCACTTCCCAGCCTTTTTTCTGAGTAGTGGATTGGAGAGAAGAGTCTCACAGGACTTTCCTACTACCCCAGGCTGGCTTTGAACCTCGATCCTCAGATCTCAGCCTCCTGAGCAGCTGGGATGACAGGCGGGAGCCACGGTGCCCGGCTCCTCCATTAGCCTCTTCGCCCTCACGGGGGGGGTTTTCCTTCCCTTGTAGTGGACAAGGCCACGTTCATGGTGGGCAGCTACGGGCCTCGGCCGAGGAGTACGAGTTCCTGACTCCCCCGAGGAGGCCCCCAAGGGCCTGCTGGCGCGGGGCACCTACCACAACAAGTCCTTCTTCACGGACGATGACAAGCAGGACCACCTCACCTGGGACTGGAACCTATCCATCAGGAAGGAATGGAATGAGTGAAGGAGAGAACCGACGGAGGATTGAGCTCATCTGCCCGTTGTAGCCATACCCTCCCTTCCTATGACGCCTGCTGGATCGCCCCCCTCTCCCCCTCCCCATCTCCGGCGCCCCCTGGCCCATCCGTCGTTGACCCCGCCCACTTCCTCCGAACCCCAAGTTACCGCTAGCTCGTCCTTCATTCTCCATCTCATTCCCCATGGGCCCCCTCTTTTACTTTCCTCCAAGCGAGTAGAGGCTAGAAAAATCATCCAGACCCCCACCCCCCTCATTTGTTCCTCCTTCACCTTGGGGTTCCCATCGCTCACCAGAAGTGTTCTGGGCTTGTCTCTGGCCCCGTGAATTCTTGGCACACCCCTCCTCTCCCTCTCCCCCCCCCACCCCCATAGAGACACTTCTTTTGTGTGTGTGGTGGGGGGGGGGGAACATTGTAAACACCAACAGGAGAACTGAGAATAAAGCAACGATAAAGCAACGATCGTATGTCCTGACTGAGACCCTCCTTTCCTCCCTTCAACAAAGATGGCGCCCAAAGGGGTCCCTTTCTTAGGCATTTCCTTGGGGGGGGGAGAGCTTGGATCAGACACGGGGGTTAGAATGTGTCCACAGACTAAGCTAAGTACCCTGGGCAGTAAGTGTTCAGAACACAGTATGGGGGAAAAAACAAGACCTAATGTAATATTTTGACCTTGTGCAGCGTTTTCTTCTTCTTGCTTTTATAGTACTCCATTTCTTTCATTGGTGCTTTATGGTTTCACACACACACACACACACGCACATGCACACGATTTTTATTACTGGCATCGGGGAGGGGGGGTTGTTCATTTTGACATGCTTCAATCAAGTGTCTCTTTCTTTGTCCATCCTCTCCCCCCGCCCCCACCCCCCCAACCATTTTCAATCCAAGCTGTGAGCTCCTGGTTCCAATCATGATTTACCTCTGCATTCCCGCTCCTAAATCAACACCTAGCACCCAGCACCTCACTGGCTCCTTGTTCAATTTAGATAAATGAGACCAGCCTTCTTCAGGTTGCTGTTTACATTCTGAGGCCTTTGATCGGGCCAGGCACCTGCGAAATTCCCACCGAACTGAAAACCCCCACGGCCGAGTTACCAGCAAGTAGCTCTGCCTGGATCCACACCCCAAAACCCACACCCAGAGGCTGAGCAGGCCCCAGTATGGAAACCGGGGAACCCAGATGTGAGTCCAGATGTGGGACTCCTCCTCCTCCTCCTCCTCCTCCTCACCTGCGGCCCGGCCCCTGGGGTCGCCACAGACACTGAAGATTCCACAGGTAAAAGAAAACAGCCTGGGGTGTGGGGGGGGGAGCCCCAGAATTCAACAGGAGAGGTGGGGGGCGGGGGGTGGGGGGCGGGCACAGTGATCCCTTGGGTAATTTTCCATCCAAGCCTAGAAAGTACTGGGTGGTACTGAGTACTGCCCAGCAGAGAGGGGAGAAATCTAACCGCGTGTTCTTGGGAGCAGACGGAGGGCAGGGAGCCTCACATATGTTAGTGAAAATAGTAATGATGACAGTAGGAATAATAATAATGACGTCTTAGCATGGTAACTGCATTCCTCGAAATTACATATATGTATATATATTGGCGTTAGCATGATGAGAAGAGGTGTATGAGATGTTCTCGTATTTAAGGGTGCTTCTTGCCAGCTCAGTACCCCCGAAATCTACATCTTTGGTGTCTCTCTGTCTCTCTGTCTCTGTCTCTGTCCCTCTCTCTCTGTCTATCTCACTCTCTGTATCTGTCTGTCTGTCTGTCTCTGTCTATCTTTGTGTCTGTTTCTGTCTCTGTCTGTCTCTCTCTCTCTGCCTCACTCTTTTTCTGGAGTGCTCTCTCTCCCTCTCTATCTCTATCTCTGTCTCTTTCTGTCTCTCCTCTCTCTGTTTATCTCTGTCTGTGTCTGTCTCTGTCTCTTTCTGTCTCTCCTTTCTCTCTCTGTTTACCTCTGTCTCTTACTGTCTCTCCTCTCTCTGTTTATCTTTCTCTTCTTATTGTCTTTCTTTCGCTCTGTTTATCTCTCTCCCTATCTCTGTCTCTTACTGTCTTTCTTTCTCTGTTTATCTCTGTCTCTCTGTTTCTTACCATCTCTCCTTCTTTTTCTCTCTGTTTATCTCTGTCTCCCTGTCTCTTACTGCCTCTCCTTTCTGTTTATCTCTGTCTCTCTGTTTCTTACTGTCTCTCCTTCTCTCTCTGTTTATCTGTCTCTGTCTCTTTCTGTCTCTCCTTCTCTCTCTGTTTATCTCTGTCTCTGTCTTTCTGTCTCTCCTTTCTCTCTCTGTTTATCTCTGTCTCTGTCTCTTTCTGTCTCTCATTTCTCTGTTTATCTCTGTCTCCCTGTCTCTTTCTGTCTCTCCTTTCTCTCTCTATTTATCTCTGTCTCTTACTGCCTCTCCTTCTCTCTCTGTTTATCTCTGTCTCCCTGTCTCTCTCTGTCTCTCCTTTCTCTCTCTATCTCTGTCTCTCTGTCTCTTTCTGTCTCTCCTTTCTCTCTCTGTTTATCTCTGTCTCCCTGTCTCTTTGTCTCTCCTTTCTCTCTCTGTTTATCTCTGTCTCTGTTTCTTTCTGTCTCTCCTTCTTTCTCTCTCTGTTTATCTCTGTCTCTTTCTGTCTCTCATTTCTCTCTGTTTATCTCTGTCTCTGTCTCTCTGTCTCTTTCTGTCTCTCCTTTCTCTCTCTGTTTATCTCTGTCTCTGTCTCTCCTTTTTCTCTCTGTTTATCTCTGTCTCTGTCTCTCCTTTTTCTCTCTGTTTATCTCTGTCTCTGTCTCTCTGTCTCTTTCTGTCTCTCCTTTCTCTCTCTGTTTATCTGTCTCTGTCTCTCTCTGTCTCTCCCTTCTCTCTCTGTTTATCTCTGTCTCTGTCTCTCCTTTTTCTCTCTGTTTATCTCTGTCTCTCTGTCTCTTTCTGTCTCTCCTTCTCTCTCTGTTTATCTCTGTCTCCCTGTCTCTCTCTGTCTCTCTCCTCTTCCTCTCCCCGTCTCTCTCTGACCCTGTCTGCCTCTCTCTAGAGGACCCCGGTGCCGTGTGGGGCCCCGTGTGGCTGACCGACGTCCAAGCGGCGGTGGACTTTGTCGCGGCGGCGAGGTGACGCTCATTGGCTTCTTCCAGGTGGGTACCCCGTCCCCTGCTCACCATCCTCCCCTGTCCCTCCATCCTCCCTCACCCCGGGTGTGGCCCCCGAGGGAACCGTGACAGTGACCGTGACATCAGATGACATCGCCGTAGGACGGGGGAGAGCCGGCGTCTACTCTCAGCTTGTCCACGAAGGCCTGTGACCTTCCAGAAGGTTCCATGTCTGCATTGCCACCGTGTCTCACACACACACATGCACACACACTGTTTTAAGAGCTCTGGGCTCTCCGGCCACGTCGGGATCTGCAGAAGAAAGCCATGCTCAAACCCCATCACCCTAAGAGCCCCAGTTTCTATTCCTCACGGCACCCGAGAAATAGACCCCAGCGTCCGCCCGGCTTCTGTGAGCTACGTAACTCTCTCTCATGATGGACCACACCTGGCACCTGACCACTGTGACTTGTTTTGTTCTGTCGGTCCCGGGGCTTGAACTCAGGACCTGGGCGCTGTCCCTGATCTGCTTTGCTCAAGGCTGGCGCTCTACCGCTTGAGCCACAGCGCCACTTCCGGTTTCCTGGTGGTTCACGGGAGATGAGAGTCTCACGGAGCTTTCCTGCCCGGGCTGGCTTTGAACCGTGATCCTCAGATCTCAGCCTCCTGAGTAGCTGGGATGACAGGCGTGAGCCACCCACCCAGCTCTCTCCGGAGTAAGGGAGGGAGACATGACACAGTCCCAGGTCCCAGGGGTCAGGGCCCCCCTGGGAAAGGCAGGGTCCAGGCGGAGCCTGCAACCCCGCCCACGGCCACCAGAGGCCAGCACCGAGGCCTCCAAGTGTCCCGTTTGCCAGGCTGATGAGAAAAGAACCCATGTCCAACCAGACGGCGCCCCTGTAAGCCCAGCCACTCAGGAGGCTGAGATCTGAGGACTGGAGCTTGAAACCAGCCTGGGGCGGGCGGGGTGGGGGGGGTGGTTGATCCCCAATGAACCACCCGAAAGCCACAAGTGGAGGGAGCCACTGACCAGCATTGGGTGGAAAAGCTCAGGGACAATGCCCAGGGGGGCTGAGCTCACACACACACACACACACACACACACTGTCCATCGCCATTCCACCTCCGCGGTGCTGTTCCTTGTCGTGTCGTGTTCGGTTGCTCTAGGATCTGGAAATGCCAGCGGTGGCCACGTTCCGCGGCCTGGCCCCGGACTTCCAGATGTGCCCTTCGGCATGGCCAACGACTCCCAGGTGCTGCGCCATTACAACATCACCGGCAATGCCATCTCGCTCTTCCGTCTGGTGAGTCGGGGGGGGGGGGGGGGAGGGCAGATGGCGGCCACCCCACCCCCACCCCACCCCACCCTCTCAGGCCCTGGGTGGTTGATTCCTGCAAGTAGAAAGGACGCCATGTATCCGGCTCCTGAGGGCTGGGTGGGTTGCCAAGTTCAAGGGCAGGGATGAGTCAATCCGGGCTCGCCAGACAGGTGTGGCAAAGCAAGGGAGAGAGGGACAGGAAATGGGACACCCGGTGGCCCATTTTGGGGGGGGGGCATTAGGGAACCCCAAAAGGTACTGAGCACTCCCGTAGCATTCACCCTTCCATCTGTAAAATAAAGGGGTTCGAGTGCCTCCTCCCCAAGGTGTTTTGAGCTCCACCATTTTTTGGGGGGGGATGGGGATTTATTTTATTTTATTTATTTAGTATTTTTAAAATTTCTATTGTCAAACTGATGTACCAGAGCCGTTACAGTTTCATACATTAGGCACTGGATACATTTCTTGTACTGTTTGCTACCTCCTCCCTCATTCCCCCTCCCCCCTCCCCCTTTCCTTTCCTTCCCCCCCACCCCATGAGTTGTTCAGTAGATAGCTCCACCATTTTGCGCTTGGGTGTTGACATTTGTCACAAGCCTCCTTTACCACCAACCCCACGCCCCCCCCCCTCATGATGGACAATAGTAACAAGACACCGAATGTGTTTGCTGTGCTCAGACATCTTACAATCTAAGTTACTGCGCCATATCATCCCGACGGATTCTAACGTGCTCGAAGGAGAAAAACACTGTGGACGATCTGATTACGGGGATAAAAAATGGGAAGGAGACCACGGAGCTAGGAAGCAAAGGAGACAAAATCTGGACGCTGTAAAGGAAAATCCATGGCTCCGGGGCGATTTTTGTGTTTGTTTTAAAGCGAGTTCAGTTAAGGAATTGATGAACTGGCCAATTTGGCTAGCCCGGGCGGGGGGAAAAAATGTACTGCAGCAAAGGGCTCTAAGACAGACAGACCTGATTAGAGACATGTGTTGGAGAAGTTAGAATCCCACAGTGGGCTTGTGCATACTTTGATTGGCATGGGGAAGCCCCGCCCTCCTCCCCAAGCCTTTAGATGAGCAGAGTCACCTGAACACCAAGGGGTTTAAACGAGATGGTTCCGCAAACGATGATTCCGCATGGAAGAGTCTTGTGCGACAGGCAAACGGAAATAAATAAAATAGAGAAGGATATGCACCACACGAAAGGCCTCCAGGGGAGAGGCAGCCATGGAAGTGAAAGGAAAAAGACAAGCATGGGCGTGCATGCCTGTAATCCCAGCATCCAGAGGCTGAGGCAGGTGGGTCAGGAGTTCAGGACCGCTTTGGAGGGGCCACAATGCCAACCCCCCCCCATTCCAAAATGAAATGAAAGACGGCGATGGCACTCATTCGATGGGTAGCAAACAGTGGATACCCAAAGGGGGTGACATCTAAAAAAAAAATCAGAGAGTCTTAACATAGTGGGGGCAGGTGCGGAATTCGGGGTTGCTGGTTCTTTGGTTGGTTGTGGGGTTTTTAGAAACCGGTGGAACATTGAAGAGATGGCTTTACGCCCAGGGTTTTAAGCCTCCTTTAAGCCGGGTGTGAGCCTCGTTTTTCCACTAAGCCTCCCCCTCTCCCATCTGTGACATCTTTGACGAGGACGACGGATAGCAGATTCACACCCCCCCTCCTCTCTCTTCTGCAGTTCCAGAAGCTTCCTCCTTTCATTCTTCTCACTCTCTCCATCTTGACACCTCTTTTTAGTGTCAGCACTAACCCACCCAATTCTCTTCTCCAGCCAGCAGTGGTATCCATGCCCGGGGGAAGCAGAGAGGGTTCCGTGCACAACTGCACCAGAGTGTCTAGAATATACCCAACACAGAGCCATCCCGGGACACGGTGACCCTAAGTATCTGTCATCCATCAATGCTAAAACCCCACAAATACACCTTCTGCTATACATTTTAGGGGGAGAAAAGCATGTTCCCCTCTCTCAGTTCTCAGGGTGGGATTCTCTTTGCAGTAGATGATGCATAATACTTTCTTACCCCCATCCCGCAGATTTCCTATCCCGGTGTGGTTTCCAGAATGTATTTGTTTATAAAATAATGAAATAATCGGGCATGGTTCAGAAGCATAGCAACCTTGGAGAGGGTGTGTGTGTGTGTGTGTGTGTGTGTGTGTATGACAGCACTCCCGCTGTCTGGAGGGTGATGGTCTTTCTGTATCCTTTCTCTTCCTGGCCTGCCATTCCTCAGGTCCCAGACACCTGGCTCTGCTGGAACTTCCTACAGTCTAGTTCTGGGAAGTCTGGGTGATTGGTTGCCAGGAAACGCAACCCCAGGGCCCGGGCTCCTGGCTGGGGTCAGCTAGGAAGCAGCTCAGGCACCAGACCTAAGAGTTCCTAGAAAAACACCAGCAGGAAGCCTTCGGGTGTGTGCGATACTGAAAGGGGCCCTGATTGGGAGTCAAATAACATGATTCGGGTGGTTGCAACAGGCAGCCTTAAAGTACAAAAGCAACAGCCAGCTGGCAAAGTGTGTGGTGTGTGTGTGTGTGTGTGTGTGTGTGTGTGTGTGTTTGCTGGTCCTAGGGCTTGAACTCACAGCCTGGGCGCTGTCCCTGAGCCTCTTGGTGCTCAAGGCTAACACTCTACCACTGAAGCCACAGCGCCACTTCCAGCTTTTGCTGAGTAGTTGATGGGAGAGAAGAGTCTCACTGACTTTTCTGCCCAGGCTGCTTTGAACCATGATCCTCAGATCTCAGCCTCCTGAGTAGCTGGGATGACAGGCATGAGCCACCAGGCCCAACTTTTCTTTTTGTAAAACTTAGTCCAAGACCAGGACTCGAACTCAGGACCTGATGCTTTTGCTCGTTGGCCGGTGCTCTACAACGAGCCATGTCTCCAACCCCCCATCTCCCCGACTCTTGAAATCAGGGTAGAAGCTGGAAGTAAAAAAGCCTCAGGGGAACTCTGACTGAGACATTTTTGTTTTTCCTCTTGCCTTTCTAGTTCTTTCTCGAGCTTTCTAACTCGGAACCCTGTGGAATGTCAACCTTGAATAGGCACAAAAACAGATTGGGTTGTTTTTTTTTTTTTTTCCATTCTGGGCAGGGTTTTCTTTAAGAAACACGACGCTTCTGTGCATTTCAGCTTCGTTTCCTCCCTACATTTAAATGGAGGACAAACGCGGTCCTAGTGCGGCCATGACTAGAACACACAGCAGGTGCTCAGCAACCATTCTAGAAACAATGGACGTAAGAAGATGGCTGCCTACGTTGAGGATTTATCCAATTAGCCGTCAGAGTCGAGCAACGCTCGGGGAGGCTTTCATTAACCCATGGGGAATGATCTTGAAAAAAAGTAGGTACCAGGGGCTGGGGATATAGCCTAGTGGCAAGAGTGCCTGCCTCGATACACGAGGCCCTAGGTTCGGATTCCCCCAGCACCACATATACAGAAAACGGCCAGAAGCGGCGCTGTGGCTCAAGTGGCAGAGTGCTAGCCTTGAGCGGGAAGAAGCCAGGGACAGCGCTCAGGCCCTGAGTCCAAGGCCCAGGGACTGGCCAAAAAAAAAAAAAGTAGGTACCAGCCAGGGGCTGGTGGTTCACACCGCCTATCCCAGCTGCTCTGGGGGCTGAGATAATGCGTGCTAAAGGAAATACTCAGAGGGGTTCTCTGGGCAGCGTGGAGAGACATTTCAGACAGGGTCAACGAGGGCCTAGTGCCGTGCGCATACCTGTAATACCAGCTATGGAGGAGGACAAGGAAAG